>NC_084737.1:63045525-63070525 GCF_033978785.1 Entelurus aequoreus
GATTTACTTTACAAAAGAGAAGTGTAGGATACTTTTCTTGTTGCCTTATTTGTATTTGACTTTATTAAATGTATTTATATTATCATTTGGTGCAGCCGGGCCAGAGCAGGAGGGGATAGAAAGAGAAAAAAAGGAAGGCAGAGGGGGGAATTGTGGGGACAAGAAGGGGATTAGACAGAGAGACAAAAACAACAACAGCAAACGCAACAACAACAACAAAATAGAGCAACATCAGCAAATACGACATGTACAAATATGATGGTAAAAGTAATAGCAAATAAGCAGTCAGCGAAAATAAAAAATAATACAGATATGACAATGAGCATTATTACACTAAAAATGGAGCAATACGAATACCAATAAAAATAGCGCTATTGATAATGAACAATACCAATACTTTACCTTTATTATCAACAATGCAGTTGTTCAAATGCAACAATACATATACGTAATGATAACTTGCGATACGAAAGAATGCAGAAAAATGGAGGGGAAGAAAGAGAAACAACCTACATTAACCTTGTAGATTGTTATAGTAACAATAGGTTAAGCTTTGTCAGTGTGCCATGTGTTATACCCAGTTTACCCTAGGGCAACAACATTAATATATGTTTGATGAAACGTGATTATGTGCATGAGTGTATGTGTGCATATGTACTTGTATACGTACAGTATGTGTATATGTGTGTTTGTACAGTGAATGTATATGTACAGTATGTGGATGTGTGTGTTTGTACAGTGAATGTATATGTACAGTATGTGTATACAGTATGTGTGCTTGTACAGTGAATGTATATGTACAGCATGTGTATATGTGTTTGTACAATGAGTGTATATGTACAGTATGTGTATATGTATGTTTATACAGTGAATGTATATGTACAGTATGTATGTGTATGTTTGTATAAAGAATGTGCGAGTGGATGTACGAACTTTGAGTTTGTAAATATGTACTGTATTTGTATATGTATGTGGGAGCGTAGGTACCTATGTATGTGTGTATGTATGTATGTGATTATATGTGAATTTGTATGCACAATACATTTGACTCCCAATGTGTGTGGGAGCCAGAGTACGGCCCCAGCCTCCCAGAGAGCCCAACCCACAAACAGTAGGTGTGGTGCCCAGGGAACCAGGGACCACCGCCCCCACGCAGCCAAGCCGGACAGCGACAGGAACCCCAGAGCCTGGCCCACCGCGCCGCCCACAAGGGCCAGCAGCAGGACGCAGACAGACGCACCCGGCAGAGGACAAGGCACGAGAAAAGCAGGGGACAGCCAGACCCCAAGCCAGCGAGAGACCACACCCCACACGGGCAGAAAGGCGGGATGCCCCGCCCGGGGGGCCCGGAGACCCCCCGCAACCGGACGGGAAGACCACTCCCGCCCCACCGGCAACCGGGCCCCCATGAGCCCACCCCCACCCCCGGAGAGCGCGGCGAGGCCAGCCCCCGGCCACCCCACCCAAACCGGCCGCCACGGGACCACCCAGCACGGGGCCACGGGAACCACCCACCCCACCCGCAGGGACCCCAACAATGGAGATGGAACAACCAGCAACCGCCCCGCCGAGTCCCCCCCTGAGGTAGGGGGAAAAAATTAAAAATTAAAATAAATAATAATATTAATAATAAAATATACTAAAAAATAAAAAAATAAAAAAAATTAAATATATTTTAAAAAAATGAAAATTAAAAGAAGATCACAGACATGCTGACACACAAGGTCACTACCCAACAACTGGCCGACTCGCAGCACCTCGGAATACCTTGTAGCACCAAGCTACCACAGTAGACGCAGGGACTAGACCCAGTAGGCCCCAACCAAGACGGGCACCCAGAAGGGATGGACGGTGGGACCCAGGAGCTCCAGACACGCAGTCCGGATGCAGTAGCGCCGACCCCCACCTGACAGGCAGGCCCAGAACGTACCCCCAGAAATATACATACCTATATACATACACATACACATACACATGCACACATACACACATACACACATACACACATACACACATATACATATACATACACATACAAACACACATATACACATACACATATATATACATACATACATACACATACACACACATATACATACATATACACAGTTTGTCAGCCCCGACAACCACCACGCGCGCGTGCTGCCACCAGTCACAACATCAGCCACCCCCCTGCACCAGACCCAGCAGCCACGGGTGCCCACACCACAAACAAACGGCAGCAGAAACAGCAGCCGCAATACCCCCAGACAGCCAGCACCACCCAATCAAATCAAAGCGATCAAAAAAAAACTGCGACCAGCAACCACACGCCCCCCCCCCCTCCCCCCCCACCACAAAGACCCCACCACCCCAACCCAAACCCGCACAAACACACCACCGCCCAAACAACCGAGACCCAGCATCCAGACCAGACACAGGCACCGCGCCGCCACCACATCCAGTCACCAACAGAGACCCCACAGCGCAAGGTCGGGCCACATGGGCACGGACCCCACCCAACAGGAAGCGAGACCCGCGCGACGCCACACACAAATAAATAATAAGATTAAACAAAAATAATAATAATTAAAAAATAATAATAATAATAAGAATAATAATTAAAAATAACAAATAACAATAAATAAATAAAATAAAAATAAAAATAAAAATAAAAATAAATAAAAATTGAAAATAAAAATAAAAATAAAAATAAAAATAAAAATAAAAATAAAATAAAATAAAATAAAATAAAATAAAATAAAATAAAATAAATTAAAAAAAACTTTGACCAAATGAGTTGCGGTTAAAATGACAGATACTAAACAGATGGGCGATGATAAATTGTGAATTAATTTTGCCTACGCGATAAGATGTGGGCGGGGCATGCCACCAAACTTTGACCTGATGGTTCGCCACAAAACTTTTAACATTTATAGCTCTGTTCCACAAATGTAGATCTTGATCATAATTGGTACAAATGATGATGATGTCACCGTTGAAGTGCCTGATGAGTCAGTGCTTGTTCATATCTATTTATAGGGGGCGGAGAAGCAAAGGCTGCAAGAGCCCTATTGTAATTGCTGTGTGCATAATTTTTTTCCCCAATTTGATCTTATTTTCAAATCCTGTAACATGGACGAAAACAAATACATTTTTGCAAGTGTGTCAGGTCCGACGAAAATTGTTATATTTTGTGGGTATTGAATGCGAAATCTCAAAATTGGCTCTGTAGCGCCCCCTTGAAAATTTGAAAAAAAAATGCCCCTGTCACCAAGAAAAATTAGTTGAAAACATCTATCATAACTAAATGCATGTAAAAGTCTGTAGAACCCATAGTTAAAAATAAGCATACCATTTCGGTATGCGTCCATTTTTGAAACCTTTAACATGGACGAACACGCACCGATTTTTGCAAGCGCGCCAGGTGTGGCAACATTGTTTATATTTTGTAGTACCGACCACAAAATGTCAAAAATGGCTCTATAGCACCCCCTTTAATACTAGGGGGAAAAAACAGACAATTGCTGGAGACGTCTGCCATGACAAGACGCACATAAAAGTCTCTAGAATCCATAGTTGAAAACAAACATGAAGTCGGCCATTTTGGTATGCGTCTGCCATTTCTTAGACCAAAGACCGGGGTCGTGCTTCAACAAACTCCTCCTTGGGACTTTGACCAAATGAGTTGCAATTAAAATGACAGAAACTAAACAGATGAGCGATAATAAATTGCGAAGGAATTGTGTCTACGCGGTAAGATGTGGGCGCCAAACTTTGATCAGATGGTTCGCCACAAAATCTTCCAACTTTTAGAATTTGTTTCCACAAATGCAGATCTTGATCATAACTGGTACAAATGATGATGATGTCACCCTTGAAGTGCCAGATCAGTCTGTACTATTTCCACACCTATTCGTAGGTTATCACATATTAAAACTGTCATTACTTCACTTTTGATGATCAGAGACAGATACTAAACAGATGAGCGATGATAAATTCTGAATACATTTTTCCTGCGATGTGGGCGTGGCATGGCACCAAACTTTGCACTGATGGTTCGCCAAAAAAACTTCAACATTTTTAACTTGGCTTCAACAACTAGGATCTTGATCAGAATTGACACAAATGATGATGAAGATGAAACCCTAAGGTGCTGGATCTGCCAGTACCTATTGGTAGTGGGCGGAGCCTGGCAGCGAGAACTGTTCCTCGCCATCAACCATCAAACTGTCATTACTTCACTTGATATGATCGGATCTCCTTCCAAACGGATGTGAGGCATTATGGTTGGGGACTACACGCTGATATCGACACCAATATCGCCCTTTTGTGGTGAAAAATTATAACGGTCATCATTTCCTTCCACATGCTCCAATCTACCTGAATTGGGGGGAGGAAGGGGGGTGTAGCTTGATATTAGGAAGGACCTGACCTCATGACTTTCATCCCACCAATATCGCCCTCTTGTGGTGGAAAATAATAACAGTCATAACTTCTTTCCACTTGCTCCAATCTTTTAGAAATTTTTGATGGTGGGTCGGGCATTGGGTAGGAAATGACAGCTTGAGCCATGCGTCCCGGCCAGCTCGCGTGAGCCCCGAGGTGCAAGGGGTGGGTGTGGGGGATGAGGGCTCCCTCAACGCTGCTCGCAGCTTTTTTTCCGAGGGTAAGGGCGTGAGACCAGGTACTGTTTCCTTAAAACCCAATATCCTTTCTTCCTTCAGGGAATTAAGTCTCACATCCAACAAAAATTAAGTTAAGTTGAAAGGTAGAAAATGGTGTAATCACACACGCCTCTCTCCAGCTGAACCTTGGAGGGGGACATTTCAACAGAGCATGCAGGGATAACATACTCCACTGAACAAAAACAACTCCTTCTCAGCACTTCCTTCCTGCTGAATACTATAGGGGCCTGGTCTACTAAAGGTTTGCATGTATTCAAGGTGTCATATTAGGATTTTTTAAAAACACTTCCTTGTGGTCTACATACATGTAATGGTGGTTCTTTGTTCCAAATGTTGCATTGATTATGTTTTACAGACCATCTTCAAGCCTCCACTTCGACAGCGTCTTCTCCCCGCCATCTTTGTTGTAGTTTTTAGCGCTTCCATAGCAAATTTACTGACTTATATAAGTTCCAGCTATACGCTACTTTGTAATGGCCATAGGGGTCCATCGTTATATATATATATATATAATAAATTGCCAGTCACAGTTAACTTGTGCTCAGCTGGGAAAATAAATATATATATATACTTATTATGTCATCCATTTACTTATTATAAACTGTTACAGGCGTATTTAATAATCATGTTAATATTAAATATGTACGTAAATAATATGTGGGGATATAAAAGGCATCCGGTTCTATCAGACCGGGCGGAAGCGGAAAGTGACGTCACTAACCACCTGGAGCACCTGTCAGACGCAGTGTTTTTTGCCACGGAGCCACTTCTTGGAATAATCCGCCTTTTTGACATTTTTGGTGTGCTTTCCATTGGCCTGTGGAGAACCGGGAGAACAGAGACTCTTTCCAGGAGGACTTTGAGTTGGATGCGCAGTCTCGGTACCGTGAGTACACTGCTGCGGCTTTCAAACATTTCATCGCTTGCCCGTACGTGCATGTCACGCTACGTGTATGTCACGTACGTAACTTTTGGGACTTTGGGGAAATATATGTGTTGTATGAACTTTGGGCTGTGGGATTGAGTGTGTTGTGTGGGTGTTTGATTTAAATTGGCGGGTTATATGGACGGGAGGGGGGAGTTGTTTGCTATGCGGGATTAATTTGTGGCATATTAAATATAAGCCTGTTCGTTTTGTGGCTGATAGTTATACATGTCTTGTGTTTATTTAATGTATTAATCATTCCCAGCTGAATATCAGGTCCCACCCGTGACTCCTTAAATGCGTAGTGGCAAAGACACCCGGGGAACTTGGGTGCATTTATTACAGAGTGGTGGCCCGTACGGGGGGCGGGGCTTAGTGTATCATTGATATCAGCGGCTCATATTTTCGTTGTTTTTAGCGAAGCACTTTAAGGGGAATAAGTAGTATATAACTATTAATTGTCTTGTTAAAATATAAATGTATATTGGGTTCACTTTTTTTCCCTAAATAGTCAGCAGTGTGACACGCACACTCCTATTGTGTCACCATTTTTTCTACATTTTGATACATATATACATCCATTTTCTGGTACATAAATACATACCATTTTTATACATTTACACACATAGACACTTACATATACGACAATTAATAAGTACTTACACATAATTAGTTTAATTGGAGCAATGTCGACCAGCAGCCACTCCCTAATGGAGGAAGAGGACAGACAGGACTTTGCTGATGCAGCCCAGGACTCAACTCCGCCCCTTGACCCTTTCCGCCATGTCACCAGTAGGCCCAATCAAAATGGTGTTGCTGAGCTGACTAACTTGCTGGACTCTATATATTTAGAACAGTCCAGACAGGAGGCGGCAGCAGAGGAAGAGGATGGGGTGGAACCAGAAGCTGTCCTGGAGCAACTTCTAACGCTGCAACAACGAATGGACATTCTGGAGAACCGACTCACAGAAGCGGTCGACAGCACCCTTAACCGGGAGGATGGACTTAGGGCAGCGATGGAGGCCATGGCGGCAAAGATGAAAGCCTATGTGGACACGAAGGTGCAGAACTTCGACCAAGCTGTCGTAGCATGTCTGCGTCGAAGAGATGAAAGGTGGGGCGAGGAATTAAAAAATACCCTTGCTAAAACCCGAAGGTTTTGGCGACCAGCTAGCTTCTCCACTCCTGCAGCCACTATACCAGTCAGCCACCACCCACCTGTCATAGACATCACCTTCCCTATTACACCTGCTGTCGCCGCCAGACCACCTGCTGTCACCGCCATTTCACCTGCTGTCACCATTGCACCTACTGTCACCGCCACTGCACCTGCTGTCACTGCCAGACCACCCATCAGGATGGAATTTCCCCAGTTTGGAGAGTCCAGAGGTTCAGCCGATGTCACCGATTTCATCGAACAGTGTGAAAACTTTTCAGCACTCCGCCCTCTGAGCGATGCTGAGCTGGTGGGAACCCTCAATACTGTCTTAAAAGGTCCTGCCAGGAGTTGGTGGTCGGCAGCCCGCAGTAACATAACCAGCTGGTCTACATTTAAGCAGTCATTCCTGGAAGCCTTTTTGCCAACTGACTACCAATCCGAGATTGAGATGCAGCTCCACTCCATTCTTCAAACCCCTACTCGGTGCTTGCGAGATTTCGCATATGATTATCGTGCCCTCTGCCTGAAGTGGAGACATGACATGGAGGAAGCCGAGATCGTGCGCCGCATACTCGGTGCCTGCAATCCCAGGTTGGCCAGTGCTCTACGTGGAATTGTGACAACGGTAGAACAGCTGGTCAAGGTGGGCTCCCTGATTGAACGAGATTGGACAAATAGTAAAGACTATTGGAGTCGTGTCCAACAATGCAACCCTCCAAAAAGATCTGGCAAGAAGATGGAGCCTGGGCCGAGTCGAAGTGGGGCCGACCTTGCCGTTGCTATGGGCGAACAATCCCTCCTGGTGGTCCCTATTAACATGCGCGGCTCTAAGGGAGATGGAGTCCTGGACTCCGGATGCACGTACTCACTAATGAGTCATACGCTGTGGAAGGCTGTGAGCAAGTGCGGCGAGGTTCTGGAGCCAAGCGGTATTCCAAAGTTTGTCATGGCAAATGGACAAATAAACCAAGCAGTTGGAAAAGCCACCCTGCTCCTCAATCTGCATGACTGTCATAGCACCCTACAGATTCATGTGATGGCTGATGGCCACTTATGTATGCCCTTGTTGTTAGGTCTCGACTTCATGACCACATCACAAATGGTACTCAAACCTCATCTCAGGAGGTATGTCATGCCCGGAGGGAGAGAATTCAAATTTCTCCCCAAAGGCAGAGAAATGCTTCGCTGGACTCACCCTGGTTCCTCCATTAATTTTTACATGGCCATAAATGAAGAACCCCAAGTTAATCAGTCTGCCATCCCCCTCCTCGAATCCCAACCTGAGGTGGTGCGACCACTGCTGCAGAAGTGGCCAACTGTGTGGACTGAGACTACTGGGGCCACCAGGGTAATTAAACATCAAATCACCACCATGGATGAGATGCCTGTGAGGAAGCGAGCTTACAGAGTGTCCAGTCAAAAACAAGAAATAATCGAAGAACAAATCAAAAAAATGATCAGCACTGGAGTGATAGAGCCATCAACATCTCCGTGGGCCTCTCTTGTTGTGCTGACACCCAGGAAGGACGGAACACCCCGATTCTGTGTGGACTACAGGGGCTTGAACGCCAAAACCCAGCATGACGCCTATCCCATGCCCCTCATACATGAGATCCTGGAGTCGTTGCAAGGCGCAAAATATTTCAGCTCCCTTGACCTGCAGAGTGGCTACTGGCAGGTTGCCATGGATGAGGATAGCAAGCCAAAGACTGCCATTATCACCCATCTGGGCCTATATCAATTTAAAGTTATGCCGTTTGGACTGCGCAATGCTGGGGCGACGTTCCAGCGCTTAATGGAGACAGTGCTGGGTGAGCTTAGGGGAAGAATCTGTTTTGTGTACATTGATGACATCATTGTGTTTTCGCAAACGGAAGAACAACACCTGCTAGACCTTGAGGTGGTGTTTGCAAAATTACAACAAGCAAACCTCACTCTCAACATCAAGAAATGTCACCTGCTTCAACATCAGCTCACTTTTCTTGGACACCTAATATCAGGCAAAGAAGTGGAAGTAGATCCAGAAAAAATATCAGCAATAACTTCATATCCCCCTCCCACAGACCTGAAGAGTCTTCAGAGGTTTCTTGGCATGGTCGGCTGGTACCACAAGTTCATCCCCAGGCTGGCCGACATTGCATCTCCTCTAAACCAACTAAAGAAGAAGGATGTTCCTTGGGAGTGGAGTCCTACCTGCCAGGAGGCCTTCAACCACCTCAAATCCCTTTTACAGTATCCACCAGTGCTTGCTCAGCCCCATCCACAAATCAGTTTCCAGGTTCACTGTGATGCCAGTGACTTGGGCCTCGGCGCGGTCCTGATGCAACGCCTTGAAGGTGAAGAACGGCCAATTGCCTTTGCCTCCCGAGGGCTCCAAGGAGCTGAAGTCCGTTACTCCACTGCCGAAAAAGAGTGCTTGGCTGTGGTGTGGGCAGTTGAGAAGTGGAGACATTTCCTCGAGGGAACAACTTTTGATGTCTTCACGGACCACAGTGCTCTTGCCTGGGCATTCAACTGCCCTAAGACTTCGTCCCGACTTACACGGTGGACGCTGAGACTCCAGGGATTCACATTCTCAGGCCATTACAAAAAGGGCTGCTGCAATGTGGTGCCGGATGCACTGTCACGGGCACCCCAATCACCAGAAGGGAAGATTTGCCTCGTTGTCCCGAAAACCTACTGGTCAGATCTGCCCAGCACACTGCAAGATATTTCTGAGGCCCAAAAAACCGATTCAACATGTCTGGAATGTGGACCCTCTGTTGATCAACCTACGCCTGGCCGGATCCACTATCAACTTCAGCAAGGGGTGTGGTACCGGGGAGTACCATCTAAGTATGGCCGCTTCAATTATCAGCTGGTAGTGCCATTGTCTCTGGTGCCGCAGTTCCTGGCCTACTTTCATGACAGTCCATTAGGAGGACATCTGGGGAGAATGAAGACACTCTTGAAAATTCTGGAAGTAGCTTGGTGGCCGACAGTAAGGAAGGATGTCTGGAGTCACGTCCAAGCATGCAGGACTTGTCAACAATACAAAAACCCCAACGACAAGCCAGCTGGGCAACTCCAGTCCTCTACCGTCAACGCCCCAGGAGAAATGCTGGGAGTGGACTTCATGGGACCTTTTCCCCTCAGTAAGGACCGGAACTCTGTACTGATGGTGGTGGTGGACTACTACTCCAAGTGGGTAGAGCTTTTTGCCCTGAAAGACGCCAAAACTCCCAAGGTCTGCCAAATTCTCAAAAATGACATTTTCACTCGCTGGGGAGTTCCCACATATATTGTGTTTGACCGAGGGCCACAGTTCACAAGCCAACTGATGTCCCGTCTGTGCGAATCCTGGGGGGTAACCCATAAACTAACCACAGCTTACCACCCGCAAACCAACATGACAGAACGAGTCAATCGCACCCTCAAGACCATGATTGCCGCCTTTGTAGGGAACCATCATCAGGACTGGGATAAGTGGCTGCCTGAATTCCGGTTTGCCCTTAACACCGCTGTCCATGAGACGACTGGTTCAACCCCTGCCAGGTTGACTCTCGGGCGGAATCTGATGGGACCCCTGGAACGACTGGTGCACAAAGCTCCACCACCACACACATCTGCATATCACACCATACTTACACACACACACCTAAATGAGGAGGTGGAGAGACATGTAGGCGCGTCCAAAGCTCGACAAGCCAGATATTATAATGCACGACACAAAGATGTACACTTTGTAGTTGGGGATCTGGTCTGGATTAGGGCGCACCCACTTTCCAAAGCTTCAAGTAAATTCTCTGCCAAACTTGCACCCAGATGGTTAGGGCCTGTGCGGGTAGAGAAGAAGTTAGGTCCTGTAAATTACAGTATTCGTTGGTTGACTGATAAATGTAAGGTGGATACTATTAATGTGGTAAACATGAAACCCTATTATGGTCCCCATAAGCCGCTGGCTGGGTGGGGGGGGGGGGAATGTAATGGCCATAGGGGTCCATCGTTATATATATATATATAATAAATTGCCAGTCACAGTTAACTTGTGCTCAGCTGGGAAAATAAATATATATATATACTTATTATGTCATCCATTTACTTATTATAAACTGTTACAGGTGTATTTAATAATCATGTTAATATTAAATATGTACGTAAATAATATGTGGGGATATAAAAGGCATCCGGTTCTATCAGACCGGGCGGAAGCGGAAAGTGACGTCACTAACCACCTGGAGCACCTGTCAGACGCAGTGTTTTTTGCCACGGAGCCACTTCTTGGAATAATCCACCTTTTTGACATTTTTGGTGTGCTTTCCATTGGCCTGTGGAGAACCGGGAGATCAGAGACTCTTTCTAGGAAGACTTTGAGTTGGATGCGCAGTCTCGGTACCGTGAGTACACTGCTGCGGCTTTCAAACATTTCATCGCTTGCCCGTACGTGCATGTCACGCTACGTGCATGTCACGTACGTAACTTTTGGGACTTTGGGGAAATATATGTGTTGTATGAACTTTGGGCTGTGGGATTGAGTGTGTTGTGTGGGTGTTTGATTTAAATTGGCGGGTTATATGGACGGGAGGGGGGAGTTGTTTGCTATGCGGGATTAATTTGTGGCATATTAAATATAAGCCTGTTCGTTTTGTGGCTGATAGTTATACATGTCTTGTGTTTATTTAATGTATTAATCATTCCCAGCTGAATATCAGGTCCCACTCGTGACTCCTTAAATGCGTAGTGGCAAAGACACCCGGGGAACTTGGGTGCGTTTGTTACAACTTTGCATTAGAGATGGCGACAGCGGAGGATGTCCCACAACAAGAGGAAAGTGAAATGGAAGTGGTGAAAGCTGTGTAGCACACACAAAAACCTCATTCAAGTAAGGTGGTCTGCGCCTGTTTTCCATAGCACTGCATACGCAGTCTTAATAGATCACACACAGCACACCCACTAATGGTACATGCAATGTTATTGTTTGCACATACTGTTTTATGCCACTCCTTCTTTGTCTCATTTTGTCCACCAAATGTTTTATATTGTGCGTGAATGCACAAAAGTGAGCTTTGTTGATGTTATTGACTTATTTGGAGTGCTAATCAGGCATATTTGGTCAGTGCATGACTGCAAGCTAATCAATGCTAACATGCTATTTAGGCTAGCTGTATGTAGAGATGATGTTTGATAAGAAATTATCGAGTCCGAGCCTATTATCGAATCCTCTTATCGAGCCGATTCCTTATCGATTCTCTTATCGAGTCCAGATAGGTTGTTGTATATGGAAAAAAACACGCAATATTTGGTTTAACAAATCACTTCACATTCTCTACTGCTCGCTACTATAGTATTACCATATCTGAGTTATTGTGCAGAAATGTGGGGAAATAACTACAAATGTGCGCTACATTCGTTAACCGTGTTACAAAAAAAAAAAAATAGATAATTGTTGGATATAGAGAACATACAAACACTTTATTTATTGAGTCAAAAATATTAAAGTTCGATGATTTGGTAAAATTGCAAACAGCTAAAATGATGTGGAATTAAATGATGGAATGGATTAAGTAAAGAAGTTAAACATTGTACTGATATGATCCAGTTTAAGAGGTTGTTGAAATGAATAGTGCTTACAAAGTACAAAAAAGAAGAATTATGAGAAATAATTTCAACCTTATTGAAAATAAGATATTCTTCAGTATATTGATTAATGACTGAATTAATTAATTACATATTACAAAACTGTTGTATATACTAATTCACAGATATTTTATTATAAAAAGGTCAGTAAATTATGTATACATTTGTAAACGCTATGAAGTCGGAAAGGGGTAGGATTGAATAAGCTTTACTTCTTCCTACTCCTGTAAAGTGAAATGATATGAAACTGTGATGTATTATACTGTAAGTGTGTTCATGTTCCAAATAAACTAAAGAAATAAAGAAAGCACTAGTTTAAGACAGACTTGCAAACTTTGTCGTGGTGTAGGCTACAAGATAACGTTAACGTTATCAGACACATACAAAAAGGCTCACGTTAACGTTACCGTTAGCCGCTGACTATGCTTAGGTAACGTTAGTCTAGCTAACATTACTGCAGTCCTGGTTGACATAAGAGGTAACGTTACTACAAGTGAGCAGATATGGAAATTAACCGGCAACAGTTAACGTTAGTTACTCACCGGCGTCACCGCCACTGTAGCTGGGACAGGGGCAGCTGGCAGAAGAGGAGGGGCGTTCTTCGTTGTCTCTGTCGCTGCTTCGAAGACATGACACGCTTGTTGTACTTCCCCCCCTTACACGAGAGCGAAGCCTGGCAATAATTGCTTCCTGTTTTTTTTTTTTTTTGGTGAAATGAAGCCATGCCTTGGAGCGCTTTTTCCGGTCCATTTTTTTCCGGGATTCGTTCCCAGGGATTCGAATAAAGAACCAACTCTTTTTCTTTACTATAGTGGTCTCGATAACCGGTACCGGTTCTCAAAAAGGGATTCGAGTCCGAGGACTCGGTTCTTTTCTTATCGAACAACCGGGAAAACCGGTTTTGAGCATCATCCCTAGCTGTATGCACATATTGCATCATTATGAGCTCATTTAATTTCCTTTACTTATGTCCTCTGTGTATTTAATTCATACTTGAAAGTCTCATGACACATTATCTGTATGTAATAGTGGCTGCATTTTCATGTTGTTTCAGACCACATCAAACGTTACCCAGCTTGCAAAGATTGTAATATATCCGTTAGAAGAAGACAGCCTGCCGTTGTCTTTAACTTGGTCACACACATATATATCTTTAGCCATTTTAAGAAAGTCATTTTCAGGAGTTACCTCACCCTCTGAGAAGTTTTACTAATGTTTTCCAATGTTGTAAAAAATGTGTAGAATACATTAGACTTAGACTTAGGCAAACTTTATTGATCCCCAAGGAAAATTGTTCCTTACATATCCTTCATTACATAATGCATATTACATTTAAATGATAAATGATAAATGGGTTATACTTGTATAGCGCTTTTCTACCTTCAAGGTACTCAAAGCGCTTTGACAGTATTTCCACATTCATCCATTCACACACACATTCACACACTGATGGCGGGAGCTGCCATGCAAGGCACTAACCAGCAGCCATCAGGAGCAAGGGTGAAGTGTCTTGCCCAAGGACACAACGGACGTGACTAGGAAGGTAGAAGGTGGGGATTGAACCCCAGTAACCAGCAACACTCCGATTGCTGGCACAGCCACTCTACCAACTTCGCCACGCCGTCCCTTTCAACATTTCTGTACAAGAGGATGTGTGTCAGCCTGCGACACATAGTCATTTTGATAGTAGGCTAATATAGACACTTACATCATGTGTTGCCTTCATTATAACACTTATATACTACTTTTAAACATAATTTTGATAGTAGGCTAATAAAGCTAATTTAGACACTTACATCATGTGTTGCCTTCATTATAACACTTATACAAGACTTTTAAAGTCATTTTGATAGTAGGCTAATATAGCTAATATAGACACTTAATAATGTGTTGCCTTCATTATGACACTTATATAAGACTTTTAAAGTAATTTTGATAGTAGGCTAATATAGCTAATATGGAGACTTACAACATGTGTTGCCTTCATTATAACCCTTATATAAGGCATTTCATTTTTTGCGGCTCCAGACAGATGTGTTTTTTGTATTTTTGGTCCAATATGGCCCTTTCAACATTTTGGGTTGCCCACCCCTGGTCTACGAAAGAAATGCAGCGATATTGACTACAGTATGCTTGCACTTGGTGTTGATCTTGTGTGGAATTCCTTCCATAGAAAGGTCTCTCGCTTTCTCCCTGAATACTTTTCCTCTCCCACGGTGCACAAAGACAGTATTTGGCAGTCGGGTGTTTTCTCTGTAATTTAGCAGGCCTGCACTCTGGAAGCAGAGATACTTTGGTGGGAAAGATGAAATGCACTTTTGTGCGTTCCATAATGGAAATGTTCAAGTGCTTTCCTGTTGTTCTTACGAGTTCACCTCTAAGTGTTTTTTTCCGTATTAGTATTCTCATCAGCCATTAAGGTAGACTTTCTAGTCTAGATGCTGCAATTATATTTTTTGTTCAATCAGTTTTCAGCTTCTTTGTGCTGCTAGGTCAATGTACAGTAAATTCCGCACTATAAGCCGCTACTTTTTTCCTACGCTCTGTACCCTGTGCCTAATAAAACGGTGCGGCTATTTTATGGATTTTTCTTCGCTGACGGCCATAATGCAAATAGTTTTCATTAAGCAAATACACTTAAATTGTGTGTTATTGTTTATGCAATGGAGCCATCTTTTGGATGAGTTTGATCACTGCAGGTGCTGCTGGGTGAATGTGAAGTCCTTCTGTGCAAAGTTTTGAGCCTGTTTTGTCTACTAGCCGTCCATAGCGTTTTTACTCGTCTGTAAAAACTCGTATTTTACTTAATTCATCACTCCAAGCAACGTTTGTAAGTTTTACAATATGACTAAAACAATTCTTACTTACTAAACCGTCTCATGTGTGATGTATGTAGGAGTGTTTCCATGCATATTTGTACGTGAATTAGTGTGAATTATATTTATATAGCGCTTTTCTCTAGTGACTCAAAGCGCTTTACATTGTGAAACCCAATATCTAAATTACATTTAAACCAGTGTGGGTGGCACTGGGAGCAGGTGGGTAAAGTGTATTGCCCAAGGACACAACGGCAGTGACTAGGATGGCGGAAGCGGCGATCGAACCTGGAACCCTCAAGTTGCTGGCACGGCCACTCTACCAACCGAAATATGCCGCTGCTATCATAATGTAATCAGGCGAGCGTCCTTAGCATTAGTTTATATGCTAACACGTTTAAGAGTGTCTGTGTTCGTATTATTAACTTACAATGGCATTCTTTTTGCATTGTTTTAGTTTTGTAAATTCACCAAAACGTCACCGTGGAGTTATTGATTCTATTTAGCTGGAGAGCTAGCTTCCGCAGCTTGTGCATCCATAGCGATGACTTATGTTTTGTCCAATCAGCCGTTTTACTGCCGTGTTACAGACACTGTTTGGAAACAAATAAGGTATGTACAAAACCCAAAACCAGTGAAGTTGGCACTTGTGTAAGTCGTAAATAAAAACAGAATGCAATGTTTTGCAAATCCTCCAAAGACAATATATTTATGTTGGAACTGAGAAACAATTTTTATTTTTTTTGCAAATAATCATTAACTTAAACATGGCCTTTCCTTTTAACAACACTCAGTAAACGTTTGGGAACTGAGGAGACCAATTTTTGAAGCTTTTCAGGTGGAATTATTTCCCATTCTTGCTTGATGTACAGCTTAAGTAGTTCAACAGTCCAAGGTCTCCCTTGTGGTATTTTAGGCTTCATAATGCGCCACACATTTTCAATGGGAGGCAGGTCTGGACTACAGGCAGGCCAGTCTAGTACCTGCACTCTTTTACTACAAAGCCACACTGTTGTAACACGTGCAGAATGTGGCTTGGCATTGTCTTGCTGAAAAAGACGTTGCTTGGATGGCAACATATGTTGCTCCAAAACCAGTATGTACCTTTCAGCATTAATGGTGCTTTCACAGATGTGTAAGTTACTCATGCCTTGGGCATTAATGCACCCCTATACCATCACAGTTGCTGGCTTTTGAACTTTGCGCCTATAACAGTTAAAGCAGATGGTTATTTTCCTTTTTGGTCCTAAGGACACAACGTCCACAGTTTCCCCAAAAAATTGGAAATGTGGACTTGTCAGACCACAGAACAATTTTCCACTTTGCATCAGTCCATCTGGGTGTTGTTGATAAATGGCTTTCGCTTTGCATATTAGTTAGAGTTTTAACTTGCACTTACAGATGTAGCGACAAACTGTAGTTGCTGACAGTGGTTTTCTGAAGTGTTCCTGAGCCCATGTGGTGATATCCTTCACACACTGATATCGTTTTTTGACGCACAACCGCCTGAGGGATCGATTTATCCCGATTCTCTGAACCTTTTGATGACATTACGGACCGTAGATGGTGAAATCCCTAATTCCTTGCAATAGCTTGTTGAGAAATGTTGTTTTTAAACTGTTCGACAATTTGCTCACGCATTTGTTCACAAAGTGATGACCCTCGCCCCATCCTTGTTTGTGAATGACTGAGCATTTCAAGGAAGCTGTTTTTACACCCAATCATGGCACCCACCTATTTCCAATTAGCCTGTTCACCTGTGGGATGTTCCAAATAAGCGTTTGATGAGCATTCCTCAACTTTTTCAGTCTTTTTTGCCACTTGTACCAGCTTTTTTGAAACATGTTGCAGGCATCAGATTCCAAATGAGCTAATTTTTGCAAAAAGTTTACCAGTACGAACGTTAAATATATTGTCTTTGCAGTCTATTCAATTGAATATAGATTGAAAAGGATTTGCAAATCATTGTACGTTTGTATATTGTTTTTATTTACGATTTACACAACGTTTTGGGTATATATCTACGACGGTGCGTCTAATATATGGAAAACTGTATTTTTTTTGTTTAAATTTAGTGGTTGCGGCTAATATACAGGTGCGCTCTATAGTTCAGAAAATACTGTAATCTGCCCAAGGCCTGCAGAACCAAGGGTACAGGCAGATGTCACTCAATTTATGATAGCAATGTGGCTTTTTTCAACCAACCAGATTTCAGATTTGCCTCACAGAGCCAGCGAGCAGGCACAATGACGTCAGCATTTTTCAGTCCTCTGATTGGTTGATCAGAGCAGATCGACAATCCATTTTTGCTGGAAAGTTAACAGAATGGAAACACGCTCTTTTTTTCTTCAGACCACAAAAGGTTGAAGTGCAGAGTAAAAAATATTTTTTTCATCTTTTGTTAGTTTTGTCAATGGCAAATATGTCTGAAAAGTACAATTATGGTAGTAAATGTTGTGGCGAAGTAAATGCCGTATTACATCGTTATCTGTGAAACAAAAAGTATCCTGCGAACATTCGCCGTATTCAAGCTAAATTCCAGTTTTTCGGCCACAGTCTGCAGAGAGTGACATGTAGAAAAATGATCACAGCTGAAAATTTGGGAGTATCTCCCATGACAGCACAGCCGCACACGCTGACACACTACCTCACACAACCACATTGCAGACACACAACGTCGTCCTCAGCTGTCTTTTGGTTTTTCCCCTGAGCTAAAGCACATCTCGTGGCTGCATGACTCTTGCAAAAGGCATATTGTGTTACGACAGCATGTGAGCACGGTGCCTGACAATATGGATGTGCTGGGCAGGATTTGACCCGGTGGGCTCTGACAGGCTTTTCAGTGTCTATGACAAGTGGTTTCCTGAATTTAAGCCCCACTTCCTGTCCATAAGCACATGTATATGTATAGACCAGGGGTCGGCAACCCGCGGCTCCGGAGCCGCATGCGGCTCCTTGACCACTCTGATGCGGCTCAGCTACATACATGCCGACCCCCCTGATTTTCCCAGGAGATTTATGGATCTCAGTGTCCCTCATAGATTACTCCCAGGGAAAAAATAATCCTATTTACACTCTAATTACTAAATAAAGGGCGTGCCCTAATTGCACTGCAGTAATTGTCCTCTATAGCATTTACATACAGCGTGCCAGTCCAGCCACATGTTGCATGTTGTTATTACTTGCACACACAGGAGACAGCAAAGCATACTTAGTCATCAGCCACACAGCTTACACTGACGGTAGCCGTATCAAACAACTTTAACATTGTTACGTTACAAATATGCGCCACACTGTGAACCCACACCAAAAAAGAATGAAAAACACATTTCTGGAGAACATCCCACCGTAACACAACATAAACACAACACAACCAATACCCAGAATCCCATGCAGCCCTAACTCTTCCGGTCTACATTATACACCCCCGCTACCACCAAATCCCCCCACACATCACCCCCCCCCCTCTCTGTGCGTTGGTTGAGCGGAAGAGTTAGGGCTGAATGGGATTCTGGGTATTGGTACCGTCAGTGTAAGATGTGTGGCTGCTGAGTTAGTACGCCTTGCTGTCACTTACGGGAGCAAGCTGAAATTGCATTCTACGTGTAGTCGAGCAGGTACACTGTTATGGCAGACTGTAGAGGGCGCCAAATGCAGTGTCATCACGCTCTGACATTCGGGAGTCTCCCGGGAAAAATGAGAGGGTTGGCAAGCATGACGCTATCAAGCGTCGTTCATTCAAAACTCGCGGGCTGCACTAACATCAAATTTCCACATTAAAGTGCGTGCCGGTGCGTGTGTCGGAGACCCCTAGTTAACATAGCACAAAGCGTTTGAGCTTTGTATGCGGTGTTTTTCATTTTAAATTTTAAAATTTTTTTTGTGGCTCACATTACTTTCTTTAATTTGTGAAACTTGCCAAAATGGCTCTTTGAGTGGTAAAGGTTGCCGACCCCTGGTATAGACAGTACACTATAGATGATCACTCTTCACAGAAGGTATATTACTCTTAAATATTGATGGCAAATCTGTCTACAATACAATAGAAGTTCTATAGTAGGTAAAAAGTAGGTAAAAGAAGGTAATACATACATAAAATAAGATAAATAAAGGTAAAACAATAATGTAATATAAGAAAGTAAAAAGTTGGTAAAAACAAAAAAAGATACAAGAAGGTAAAAAGTATATAAAAACTAGCTAAGAGAGGGTAAAACAAAAGTAAAAAGTAACATGAACAACGTAAAACAAAATAGGTAAGGATCATTTGAAAAGAAGGTAAAGGTAGGTCTAATGGTCGAATGTAAAAATTATTTAATAAGGAGGGTAAAAATACAAAAAAAAGAGTACAAAACCCCAAAACCAGTGAGGTTGGCACATTGTGTAAATCGTAAATAAAAACAGAATACAATGATTTGCAAATACTTTTCAAATTATATTCAATTGAATAGACTGCAAAGACAAGATATTTAATGTTCGAACTGAGAAACATGTTTTTTTTTGCAAATAATCATTAACTTAAAATTTAATGGCAGCAACACATTGCAAAAAAGTTGGCACTGGGGCATTTTTACCACTGTGTTACTTGGCCTTTCCTTTTAACAACACTAAGTAAACGTTTGGGAACTGAGGAGACCAATTTTTGAAGTTTTCAGGTGGAATTCTTTCCCATTCTTGCTTGATGTACCGCTTAAGTTGTTCAACAGTCCGGGGTCTCCGTTGTCGTATTTGACGCTTCATAATGCGACACACATTTTCAATGGGAGACAGGTCTGGATTACAGGCAGGCCAGTCTAGTACCCGCACTCTTTTACTACGAAGCCATGTTGTTGTAACACGTGCAGAATGTGGCTTGGCATTGTCTTGCTGAAATAAGCAGTGGCGTCTATTAAAAAGACGTTGCTTGGATGGCAACATGTGTTGCTCCAAAGCCTGTATATACCTTTCAGCGCTAATGGTGCCTTCACAGATGTGTAAGTTACCCATGCCTTGGGCCAAAACAACACCCCATACCATCACAGATGCTGGCTTTTGAACTTTGATCCTATAAAAGTCTGGATGGTTATTTTCCTCTTTGGTCCGGAAGACACAATGTCCACAGTTTCCTAAACAATTTAAAATGTGGACTTGTCAGACCACAGAACACTTTTCCACTTTGCATCAGTCCATCTTAGATGAACTCGGGTATACACTACCGTTCAAAAGTTTGGGGTCACATTGAAATGTCCTTATTTTTGAAGGAAAAGCACTGTACTTTTCAATGAAGATAACTTTAAACTAGTCTTAACTTTAAAGAAATACACTCTATACATTGCTAATGTGGTAAATGACTATTCTAGCTGCAAATGTCTGTTTTTTGGTGCAATATCTACATAGGTGTATAGAGGCCCATTTCCAGCAACTATCACTCCAGTGTTCTAATTGTACAATGTGTTTGCTCATTTGCTCAGAAGGCTAATTGATGATTAGAAAACCCTTGTGCAATCATGTTCATAAATCTGAAAACAGTTTAGCTCGTTACAGAAGCTACAAAACTGACCTTCCTTTGAGCAGATTGAGTTTCTGGAGCATCACATTTGTGGGGTCAATTAAACGCTCAAAACGGCCAGAAAAAGAGAACTTTCATCGGAAACTCGACAGTCTATTCTTGTTCTTAGAAATGAAGGCTATTCCACAAAATTGTTTGGGTGACCCCAAACTTTTGAACGGCAGTGTAGGTTGAAAAGGATTTTCAAATCATTGTATTGTATTTTGATTTACGATTTACACAACGTGCCAACTACACTGGTTTTGGGTTTTGTAGGTAAAACAAGGTAATATGTATATAAGTGAAGTGAATTATATTTATATAGCAATTTTCTCTAGTGACTCAAAGCACTTTTACATAATGAAACCCAATATCTAAGTTACATTTAAACCAGTGTGGGTGGCACCGGGAGCAGGTGGGTAAAGTGTCTTGCCCAAGGACACAACGACAGTGACTAGGATGACGGAAGCGGGAATTGAACCTGGAACCCTCAAGTTGCTGACATGACCACTCTACCAACCATACTGTCAATTGAAGGTAATAAACGGTCAAAGAAGGTAAAAAGTAACTAAAAAGGGAAAAAGTAATTAAAGTAAGGTCAAAAGAAGGTCAAAGAAGATAAAAGGTAAAAAAAAAGTAAAAAGTAGGTAAATAAAAGGTATTTTTACCTATTATTTAAAGTCAAGGAGGGGTGGGGGGGTCCCACAGCTGTGGTCCCCTCCAAGGTTTCTCATTGTCATCCTATTGGGTTGAGTTTTTTCTTGCCCTGATGTGGAATCTGAGCCGAGGATATCGTTGTGGCTTGTGCAGCCCTTTGAGACACTCGTGATTTAGGGCTATATGAGTAAACTTTGATTGATTGATTGATATTAACTAAATGTTTCAATGAGTGCTATTGACAGTGTAACAATATCAACACCATTTTTAAACTACTTCCTTATTTTCTTTTATTACACACACATGTTTAATCAAAACAAAGTCAATAGTACAAAATAACTAAACAAAAGTAAAAACTACTATCTACTACTCCTTTAAATACTTTTCTTTCAGCTCTCAAAGTCCTCCTGTGTCCAGAAAATTATTTCCTGAATGTGTAATCGATAACAAAAACCTCAAAGACAAAAATGTTTGTTAACATCTGGCCGCTACACACCTATTCTCTATAACTCTTATTAATCTACTTGTTCACTTCTTGTTAATAACTGCTTACTTCCTACTGAAGATTTTTTACATCTACACTTCTTAAACTTTACTAAGCACCTATTTATTTTCTTGTTTCAAGCTAGCTTAGCGATCTGGTCTGCTCCTGTTTGCTTACTCTGTGTAACATGTTTAGCTTCGTCTTCCAGTTCTCCGTTTGCGGCCCTCAGCTTTGTTTTTTTTATTGGCCCTCGACACATTCTTAAAGGCCTACTGAAATGAATTTGTTTTATTTAAACGGAGATAGCAGATCCATTCTATGTGTCATACTTGATCATTTTGCGATATTGCCATATTTTTGCTGAAAGGATTTAGTAGAGAACATCGACGATAAAGTTGCAACTTTTGGTCGCTGATAAAAAAAGCCTTGCCTGTACCAGAAATAGCGTGACGTCACAGGCTGAAGGGCTCCTCACATTTCCCTATTGTTTTCAATGCAGCGACAGCGATTCGGACCGAGAAAGCGACGATTACCCCATTAATTTGAGCGAGGATTAAATATTTGTGGATGAGGAACGTTAGAGTGAAGGACTAGAGTGCAGTGCAGGACATATATTTTTTCGCTCTGACCGTAACATAGGTACAAGCTGGCTCATTGGATTCCACACTCTCTCCTTTTTCTATTGTGGATCACGGATTTGTATTTTAAACCACCTCGGATACTATATCCTCTTGAAAATGAGAGTCGAGAACGCGAAATGGACATTCACAGTGACTTTTATCTCCACGATAATACATCTGCAAAGCACTTTAGCTACGGAGCTAACGTGATAGCATTGTGCTTAACTGCATATAGAAACAAAAGAAATAAACCCCTGACTGGAAGGATAGACAGAAAATCAACAATACTATTAAACCATGGACATGTAAATACACGGTTAATGCTTTCCACCCTGGCGAAGCTTAACAATGCTGTTACTAACGACGCCATTGAAGCTAACTTAGCAACCGGACCTCGACAGAGCTATGCTAAAAACATTAGCTATCCACCTACGCCAGCCAGCCCTCATCTGCTCATCAACACCCGTGCTCACCTGCGTTCCAGCAATCGACGGAAGGACGAAGGACTTCACCCGATCATCCGTGCGGTTAGGGGCGGTTAGCGCGTCTGCTATCCAGGTCAAAGTCCTCCTGGTTGTGTTGCTACAGCCAGCCGCTAATACACCGATCCCACCTACAACTTTCTTCTTTGCAGTCTGCATTGTTCATTAAACAAATTGCAAAAGATTCACCAACACAGATGTCCAGAATACTGTGGAATTTTGAGATGAAAACAGAGTTGTTTGTATTGGATACAATGGGTTCCGAATACTTCCGTTTAACTATTGACGTCACGCGCATACGTCATCATACATAGACGTTTTTCAACCGGAAGTTTAGCGGGAAATTTAAAATTGCACTTTATATTGGCATGTGTTGCAATGTTAAGATTTCATCATTGATATATAAACTATCAGACTGCGTGGTCGGTAGTAGTGGGTTTCAGTAGGCCTTTAAGACAAAATAAACACTTCCCATGTTAGAACATCATGCACTCTAATGGATTTAAATGGGTGTAATTTTGAATTATTTTATGGTGTTTGGACGTTTTCCATAATATCCAGTGAACAGGTTGTGTTGTGTGACTATGTTTGTTTAACTTTATGATAGTTGCATTTTTTTGTTTGGATTTTGTCATATTTTGTGTCTCACTGGATCGGTTCGCAGCTGAATGTGAAGCGACTGGGATGAGAATCAGCACCGCCAAGTCCGAGTCCATGGTTCTTGCCCGGAAAAGGGTGGAGTGCCATCTCCGGGTTGCGGAGGAGACCCTGCCCCAAGTGGAGGAGTTCAAGTACCCCGGAGTCTTGTTCACGAGTGAGGGAAGAGTGGATTGTGAGATCGACAGGCGGATCGGTGCGACGTCTTCAGTAATGCGGACGCTGTATTGAGCCGTTGTGGTGAAGAAGGAGCTGAGCCGTAAGGCAAAGCTCTCAATTTACCGGTCGATCTACGTTCCCATCCTCACGTAGGTCATGAGCTTTGGGTTATGACCGAAAGGACAAGATCACGGGTACAAGCGGCCGAAATGAGTTTCCTCCGCCGGGTGGCGGGGCTCTCCCTTAGAGATAGGGTGAGAAGCTCTGTCATCCGGGGGAGCAGCTCTGCCATCCGGGGGGGAGCTCAAAGTAAAGCCGCTGCTCCTCCACATCGAGAGGAGCCAGATGAGGTGGTTCGGGCATCTGGTCAGGATGCCACCCGAACGCCTCCCTAGGGAGGTGTTTAGGGCACGTCCGACCGGTAGGAGGCCACGGGGAAGTCCCAGGACATGTTGAGAAGACTATGTCTCCCGGCTGGCCTGGGAACGCCTCGGGATCCCCCGGGAAGAGCCGGACGAAGTGGCTGGGGAGAGGGAAGTCTGGGCTTCCCCGCTTAGGCTGCTGCCCCCGCGACCCGACTTCGGATAAGCGGAAGAAGATGGATGGATGGATAGATGGATTTTGTCATATAGGTAAATGCTGCGCTATCGTTACAAAGTACTTTCAAGGGTCACTGGTCTGATTAACTCACATTAGCCACAAGATGGCAGAAAATATGTTGCATTCAGAAACCGCCTAGTATTTAAGATGAATTTGAAAACACTTTTTTGAACTCATGACGTCTAACGGGCCAAATTGAAGAAACTGTCTGGCCGCGCTTGGCCCGCGGGCTGTAGCGTGCACACCGCTGCTCTAGCTGTACAAACACAGATGGTTTACAATGGGATGTGATGAACAATTATGTGAGTCTGTGTTCCTCCGACGACCCTAAAGAAAGCCAAATCCCAGGGCTCACACTGGAAGCCCCAAACACCACGTGCAGTCTGCACAACCCCTAATTTAATTATCTCCACTGTCTGCATGTGCTCTGCTGCCACCCCCGCGCCACATTAAAGGTGCACACACGTCGCGGAGGATGCACAGGCCGCGCAGGACCGCCCTACACAAATGACAAAGGCTTACAACGACAGCAAATCCCTCCTGTGCAGGTGAGTACCCGGCAGATGCTCAATCAGTCCGCAAGAAAAACAAACCCCTAATTACCATCCAGTCCGTCTGTGCTGGCTTCCCT
>NC_084737.1:63075525-63103025 GCF_033978785.1 Entelurus aequoreus
TTCATCTGAAACTCGACAGTCTATTCTTGTTCTTAGAAATGAAGTCTATTCCACAAAATTGTTTGGGTGACCCCAAACTTTTGAACGGTAGTGTATATATATATATATATATATATATATATATATATATATATATATATATATATATATATATATATATATATATATATATATATATATATATATATATATATATACACATATATACATATATCAGGGGTGTCAGAAAAAATTGATTTTTTGAATGAATCACGATTTCTTATTTGTAAAGATTCTTAATCGATAAAAGAAAATCAAATACATTATTTATTTATTTTTCTCCCACTTTAGTAAAGCAGTTTTCTTTGAATTAATATTGAATTGTACTAGAGCTGTTTATCTATTTTATGGAGGAATGTAGTTAATAACAGAAGTGGCACCCAATGTTATTAAAAAATATTTATTTTCAAATCGTTACCTCCGAGAATCAAATCGAATCGAATCATGTGGTGACCAAAGATTGCGATCTACCATGGTGAGCAAGTGCGTATAACCCTGCGATGGAGGAAGGGGGCCAACTAAGTCCACGTGTATGTGGTCAAACTGCCTGACCGGAATCGGAAATGGTTCAAGGGCAGCCTTAGTGTACCTTAGTGTACCTTGGTGCGCTGACATGCCACGCATGTGGCTGCTTACTGCCTGACGTCCTTCCTCAAGCCAGGCCAAACAAACTTGGCACCAAACAACTTGACGGAAGCCTGAACGCCAGGGTGCGAGAGGGAGTGCATTGTGTCAAAAACCCGGCGGCGCCAGTCCACTGGGACTATCGGCCGTGGGCGGCCAGTGGAAATATCGCAGAGGAGAGCGGGACTGCCATCCTGAACCACCACCTCCTCGAGCATGAGCGCCGTTCCCTCAGTCTTGAGTGCACGGATGTCGGGGTCGTCTGGCTGGTCAGCGGTCATTCCCGTAAAATCTAAACCGAACTGCACAAGACACACGAGCACACGTGAGAGACAGTCAGCCACAAAGTCGGCTTTACCGGCCACATGCTGGATGTCTGTAGTGAACTCAGAGTTGGCCGGCAAGTGACTCTGCTAACGGGCCGACCAAGGCTCCGTGACCTTTGACATGGCAAACGTCAGAGGTTTGTGGTCAACAAAAGCCGTGAAGGACCGACATTCCAACAGAAAACGAAAATGGTGCATGGCAAGATACAGTGCCAACAACTCTCGGTCAAACACGCTGTACTTCAGCTCATTATCTCGCAGTTTACGACTGAAGAACGCAAGGGGCTGCCACGCATTCGCCACCCGCTGACCTTTGCGCCCACAGCGACATAAGGACGCATCCGTTGTGAAAGCCACGGGCGCTGCGGAAACAGGGTGGGCAAGGAGAGCGTTTGAAGAGCTTGGACTTGCTGAGGAGTCTATTCGAGGGAATCGTTAGCCTTTTTGTTCCGCGGGGCACAATAAAGAGGTTGCAGGAGGTGGGCAGCGCGAGGAAGGAACCGACTATAAAAATGAATCATGCCCAAAAACTACCGCAGCGCCTTAACAGTGGAGGTACGAGGAAAATCTGCCACCGCTTGCACTTTTGAAAGCAAAGGAATCGCGCCCAGCGACGAAATGCGGTGAACTCAGAAATCGATCTCCGACAGCCCAAACTGACTCTTAGACGGATTTACGATCAGGACGTGTGAACACCTGCGTTAGGTGTGACCTGTGCTCCTCAGCTGAAGGACGTGCCACCAAAATGTCCGGATAAACGAACACAAAATTGAGGCCGCGCAACACAGAGTCCGTTAATCTTTGAAAAGTTTGTGCTGCCCCCTTCAGGCCAAAAGGCATATGCAGGAACTCAAAAAGCACAAACGGGGTTATTACTGCGGTCTTGGGCACATCCTCGGCACGCACCGGTACCTGGTCATAATCACAAACCAAGTCCACCTTCGAAAAAATGGCGGCAGCGCCTGCCAGGCGTGCTGAAAAGTCCTGGATGTGTGGAATATGGTAGTGGTCGTGCGTTGTGATGTTGTTAAAGCAACGAAAATATCCACAAGACCGCCAGGAACCATCTGACTTGGGCACCATGTGCAAGGCCGAGGCCCACGGGCTATTAGAACACCTCACGATGCCTAAACGCTCCATAGTAGTGAACTCCTCTTTAGCAATGGCCGATTTAGCAGCGTCAAGTCGGCGCGGGCGGGCAAACACTGGTGGGCCCACCGTGGGAATAAAATGTTCAATACCTTGTTTAGTGTCTGCGTTGGAAAAAGCGGGAGTGATCAGTGACGAAAAATCGGAAGATATGCTTAAAGACCTTGCAAATGCCAGCAAATGAATGAAATATGAAGAAAAAAATGAATATGAAGAAAACAAAAGTTATGGCAAATTCCATGGTACCTCATGGACCTGTGACTGTTAATGGAAATGAAATTGATGAAGTTAATGAATATATCTATCTGGGGCAGAGATTTAGCCTGAAAGAAAAGAGTCAAGAACAGGAGATAGGGAGGAGAATCAGATTGGGCTGGTGCCAATATGGAAAACTGAGCAACATCATGAGAGGAGAAATACGTTAAGCCTAAAAAGAAAGGTCTTTAATCAATGCGTGTTACCAACCATGACATATGGAGCTGTAACTGGGCATTGTCAAATAAAATGGAAAAGAAAATAGCAGCAGCACAACACAACATGGAAAGAAATATGCTCGGAATCACATACAAAGACAGAAAAACAAATGAATGGGTGAGAAAACAAACGCAAGTCCAAGACATTATGAGAGCTATCAAATTAAGTAAGTGGAAGTGGGCTGTACATATCAGTAGGAGAACAGATAATAGATGGAATTCCCTAATGACATCATGGAGACCCATGGATGGGAGCAGAAATAGAGGAAGACAAAGAGTGAGATGGCGAGATGAAATAGACACATATTGGGGAACAGTGCAGTGGCAGGGAGCAGCTAGAGATCGTTCACTATGGCAGAAACATGCTGAGGCTTTCGTCCAGCAGTGGACTGACAACGGCTGATGATGATGTATTCAGTGATTATACTATAAAGTTATTTTCCATTTAACTTCACCAGTTTTAGATTATTTTTATTCAAAATCGCTGAATTTTCACATTTGCCGTTCAAATACTGAGAAGAGACTTGCGGTGATCAGCAGCCAGTTGAGGCACGTCACTGCGTTGAGCCTCAACATGGATTGCGGACTCGGCTAACTGCTGGCCTGCTGTGCAGTGAGACCATATTGCTGTATGAATTATATTACACATTTCCATTGTTTAGTTAGCTGAGGTATATAATATACAGTGCATTTTGTCAACAACTGCATGTGTGTAAAGTATTTCTTGTGCTGAGCAATCATAAAACTGCTGCGAAGACGCACTGGTTGAGGCTCGCAGTAATCCCGCCTCCTGGTGCCGGTTAATGCACTCCCGCCGCAGAATGCACCCCCCGACGGGAGCGCCACACCAACCAAAGCCCACACCCAAACCCTCTACGTGCAAGACCGAATCCACCCAAAAAAAGTCACTTAACAAGAAGCCAAAAAGTGCAAAAACAACAATGCTCGCGCCGGAGGAGCCGTGAACGACTGCAGGGACACAACATTAGGTACACCTGCAGACTGAAGCACGGATTTCATATTTAATTCATTCACAACTCCTCCAACACGAACACCACTGTTCCCGCACTTATAAGTAAAGGTAAGACCATAATAACGTTTTTTTTATTAAATGTGCTTTTTTGTGTGCTACAGTTTGTATGTGTAAAGTTAAAGTTAAGTTAAAGTACCAATGATTGTCACACACACTAGGTGTGGTGAAATTTGTCCTCTGCATTTGACCCATCCCCTTGATCACCCCCTGGAAGGTGAGGGGAGCAGTGGGCAGCAGCGGCGCCGCACCCGGAAATAATTTTTGGTGATTTAACCCCCAATTCCAACCCTTGATGCTGAGTGCCAAGCAGGGAAGAATGCTGGTATGAGCTTTTAAACACAGCCCGTTAACTGCTGCCAATCAAATGGTGAATAAGATACTCTTTAGTGTTCATATGTTTGTAAATCTGACTGTGATGAAGTCAGTGCCTCACCAGTCATGAACCTCACCGCACGTCACTGATATATACATACATACAGGACTGTCTCAGAAAATTAGAATATTGTGATAAAGTTATTTATTTTCTGTGATGCTATTAAAAAAAACAAAAATTTCATACATTCTGGATTCATTACACATCAACTAAAATATTGCAAGCCTTTTATTATTTTAATATTGCTGATTATGGCATACAGCTTAAGAAAACTCAAAAATCGAATCTCGAAAAATTTGAATATTTCCTCAGACCAAGTAAAAAAATAAGTTTTATAACAGCAAAACAAAATCAAACATTTGAAAATGTCAATTAATGCACTCAGTACTTGGTTGGGAATCCTTTTGCACGGATTACTGCCACAAATGTGGCGTGGCATGGAGGCAATCAGCCTGTGGCATTGCTGAGTTGTTATGGATGCCCAGGATGCTTCAATAGCGGCCTTTAGCTCATTTGCATTATTGGGTCTGGTGTCTTTCAGCTTCTTCTTCACAATACCCCACAAATTCTCTATGGGGTTCAGGTCAGGGGAGTTGGCAGGCCAATCGAGGACAGTAATGCCATGGTCAGTACACCAGTTACTGGTGGTTTTGGCACTGCTGGATCATGCTGGAAAATGAAATCATCATCTCCATAGAGCTTTTCAACAGATGGAAGCATGTAGTGCTCTAAAATCTCTTGGTACACAGCTGCATTGACTCTGGATTTGATGAAACACAGTGGATCAACACCAGCAGCTGACATGGCTCCCCAAACCATTGCTGACTGTGGGAACTTTACACTGGGTTTCAAGCAACTTGGATTTTGCTCCTCTCCAGCCTTCCTCCAGACTCTAGCGCCTTGACTTCCAAATGAAATACAAAACTTGCTTTCATCTGAAAACAGGACTCTGGACCACTCTGCAACTGTCCAGTGCTTCTTTTCCATAGCCCAAGTCAGACGCTTCTAGAGATTTTAGAGCAGTACATGCTTCCATCTGTTGAAAAGCTCTATGGAGATGATGATTTCAGCATGATCTGGCACCTGCCCACAGTGTCAAAACCACCAGTAACTGGTGTATTGACCATGGCATTACTGTCCTTGATTGGCCTGCCAACTCCCCTGACCTGAACCCCATAGAGAATTTGTGGGGTATTGTGAAGAAGAAGCTGAAAGACACCAAACCCAATAATGCAAATGAGCTAAAGGCCGCTATTGAAGCATCCCGGGCATCCATAACACCTCAGCAATGCCACAGGCTGATTGCCTCCATGCCACGCCGCATTGATGGCAGTAATCCGTGAAAAAGGATTCCCAACCAAATACTCAGTGCATTAATTGACATTTTCAAATGTTTGATTTTGTTTTGCTGTTATAAATCTTTTTTTTTTAACTTGGTCTGAGAAAATATTTTAATTTTTTGAAATATAATTTTTGAGTTTTCTTAAGCTGTATGCCATAATCAGCAATATTAAAATCATAAAAGGCTTGCAATATTTGAGTTGATGTGTAATGAATCCAGAATGTATGACATTTTTGTTTTTTTAATTGCATTACAGAAAATAAAGAACTTTATCACAATATTCTAATTTTCTGAGACAATCCTGTATATTATAAATAAAGCCTGATGAGTTCTTTGCTCGCAGCAGGAAGGGAAAGGCCGCGACTGGGCCAGCCTCCAAACAGATGTTGGTTTGTTCCAGGGCTGCGGTTGAATAGTTGGACGTTGTTCCAGCACACAGGGGAGAGAGGAGGGAACGAGAAGCGAGAGGATTCCAGCTGCACAGACAGGAAGAAGGCGGGAGGAGGGGAGGAGAGCGAAGATAGACGAGCTGAGAAGCATTGATGCAGCACTAAATAGCACGGATGGTGAGCTGCATGACCCCCGTGCTTCATCACCATAACGCAAAGCAGACACAGGAATTAATTATACTTTCAGAAGATGTTTAATTCCCTTTTAGTGCACGGCACTCAATGAAGGTGTGTTCCTTCCAGTCCACCTCCAGGTCTATTGAGTATTGTCTAACTTGCTGCTTTTTATCATGCCTGGCAGATTATGAGATGCATGAAAAAGTTGTGGAGTTGTTCCAACATGCAATCAAATCATTCACATTAAATACGTGTTCAAGGCTGAATCTCAACTCTCCTCCTGACCCCTCGTCTTCGTCCTTGCGAGTTCACGAGCCTGTCTTTGAAAACTTGTGACGCTTCTGCTTCGAACCCCAATCAAGGTGCCTTGAATGCACCACAATTATGTGCCGCGTCGATGTGTCTCCAAGACAGCTCCAATAGAGCACACGTGAGGGTGGTGTGCCTGGCGGTGATGCGGATCACGGGGAAAGAGAGCAAAGGGCCCAAAGAAGTTAAAAGGGGTTTTGCTATCGTTTAAAAGTTAAAAAGGCAAACATGCTGGTAGCTTCAGACCCCGGTTTACACTTTACGTATTTTATTTATTACGCACCGGCTGTGTGATTGCAACGTGCATCTTAGTTGCAGTTTTCATTTACACATTTGGAGGTGTTGAAATCGCCATGGAGAATGACAAATGCTAATCCGTAGCATGTATACGGCATAACAAATGTAAATTAGCATTGAGGTAGCGCATTTTGAAAAGTGGAACCTTACTTTTGAGTGCTGTCTATCAGGCATGCCGGCTTTGTTGGCATGGAAAATGACAACATTACTCACAGCAGGGGTGTTAAACTGGTTTTCATTGAGGGCCACATTTTAGTTATGGCCACTTAGATTCGCCTCATGATGTAATTTCACAATTACCTACGTATTCAATTTTTATTTTTTTTTACATGTATTTTAAAAAAAAATTTGCAAATATATCAAATTTACAGTGTTTTTTTATGTAAAAGGAAAAACAGTATTATTGTTTATTTATTGTAAAATTCCAGCAACTTAGCTGCCATTTTTTTAACCGTAAAATCTTTGGCAGTTGTTTTTACAGTACAGTATATTACTGTAAATGGGGGGGAAAAATTACAGTACTATTTTTTTACAGAGAAAAATTAAATCTCAGTTGGCAGAACTGTAAAAAAAACAGTGGTACTGTTTTTCCATTCACAGTATTCTGCTGTAATTAATTTTATGTTAAGAAAACGTCAGCTCAGTTGCCAGAATTTTACCAGGACCTGTTGTCATTTTTACTGTGTACAGTTTGATGGCTAACGGGCAGATATTCAAGTATTTATTTTATCTTAACCTTTTTTTTAAAAAATGTATAATAATTAAACATTTGTGTTATTACTAGATTATAGTAAAAGTTTTAAAAGAGTTGCAATTGCATTGTCGAAATGGAAAAAAACTAATCAATCAAGCTATTGCTTGACTGTACATGAATCGATACTCAGTAGTGCCTATAAAAGTACCCAATTTGGTAGCTATCTTAGCTGTCTTAGTTAACGGCATACTTGCCAACCCTCCCGTTTTTAGCGGGAGAATCCCGGTATTCAGCGCCTCTCCCGACAACCTCCCGGCAGAGATTTTCTCCTGACAAACTCCCGGTATTCAGCCGGAGCTGGAGGCCATGCCCCCTCCAGCTCAATGCGGACCTGAGACTGAGTGGGGACAGCCTGTTCTCACGTCCGCTTTCCCAAAATATAAACAGCTTGCCTGCCCAATGACGTCATAACATCTAGGGCTTTTAAAGAGTAGAGCGCACAAACAACTGCACACACAACAAGGAGACGAAGCAGAAGAACGAGGAAATTACAGACATGGCGACGCCGTCGACGAGCAAGATGAAGAAATACGCTTGCAAGTTCCAAAACGAATGGAAACAAGAATTTCAGTTCATCCAGGACAGTTCGAAGGGGAAGGTGTATGCTGCCTGTAAATATGTAGAACAGACTTCTCCATTGAACACGGTGGCCGAAATGTTATACTCATCATGAACAGAGAAGTTAAACAGGACAATACTGCCATCTAATGGATAGCCACCGGAACACTGAAATTCAAGTATTTCTTTTATGTAAATAAAATAAATAAATAAATATATATATATATATATATATATATATATATATATATATATATATATATATATATATATATATATATATGTGTATATATATATATATATATATATATATATATATATATATATATATATATATATATATATATATATATATATATAGCTAGAATTCACTGATAGTCAAGTATTTCATATATATATATATATATATATATATATATATATATATATATATATATATATATATATATATATATATATATATATATAAATATATATATATATATATATATATATATATATATATATATATATATATATATATATATATATATATATATATATATATGTAAGAAATACTTGACTATCAGTGAATTCTAGCTATATATATATATATATATATATATATATATATATATATATATATATATATATATGATATATATATGAAATATATATGAAATATATATGAAATACTCGAGTTGGTGAATTCTAGCTGTAAATAACCACGCCCCCAACCACGCCCCCCGCCCCCCGCCCCCAACCACCCCCGACCATCTACATCAACAATATGATTTGTCTGAGTGGCTGGACAGGATAGAGTTAAAAAAAATTATATAAAAAAAAAAAAAGATTTTAGATTTTTTTAATTGATTAATAATCGTTACAAGTAAGAATCATGATTCATTTGACAAACTTTATTTTTAAACACCCCTATCTAATATACATTAATAAACGTTGTACCTTGTTTGCTAACTTATTGCCAAAACTTTCAAAATGTGGACTTAATTATTACTGTACTTCCTGTCACCGAGTTTTGAGCCAATCAAAGACTCGCACTACAGTAAACATGCAAAAAAAAACATACTGGATGAACTTCTGACTACAGAATTGCATTTATACCCAAATATTGGGGTATGTTCTTAAGCAATTTTTATTCATGCAAGCAACTAATAACCTGTGATTAATCATGATTAATCACAGTTCAAGAGTGTGATTAATCTGATAAAAAAAATCCCTTGACGGCCCTAATAAAAAGTAGTAACTAGTCCATGTCTATTAACATTATTTCTATGCCTAATTAGTGTAAACCCGTCCCATTCAAATGGCGGCTCACGGGCCACATCCAGCCCGCCAACGCTTTTCGTTTGGCCCGCCGAACATCACCTAAATAGGCTTAATGAAACCATTCAAATTGGGGTCTGTTTCTCATGTGTGCAGTACTCCCGCCACCCCACAGGGGGGCAACAGCGAGGCATATGGGTCACAGTGATTGATTGATTGATTGAAACTTTTATTAGTAGATTGCACAGTTCAGTACATATTCCGTACAATTGACCACTAAATGGTAACACCCGAATAAGTTTTTCAACTTGTTTAAGTCGGGGTCCACGTAAATCAATTCATGGTGAAGCAGCAGTGGGGTGAGTAGAAGAAGTCTACTCATTCAACCCTGGGAAAAAAATCTAAATAAATTGCAAGTGCAAGTGCTCGAGTCATTGTTTCCTGTCGGAAATTTTAAGCGACGGACACAGTGTTCCAGACAAGCAGCAACGATGGTAGAAACCCATGCGTGTCAACTTCATCACCAAACTTTGTAAGTAGATACTGTGCACGAAGATATTCAGTTAGTTTTGTACTGACATTTCTGACTTTGAGATGTTTTTTGTATTTGTGGTTGTGTTGTTTTTTGTCTGGGAGTAACTCTGGTGATCAAAGCGCGTTTAATACATGTCGGGCTAAATTTGACCAGTAGAGGGCAATATAAGTTTAATTGTGATTAGTCACATTCTTTGTGTGCAATGTTTGATGTGTGAATGTTGTTTAATTTTTATATGTGTCAACATTGTGTGAATGTAGTAACACTAAACATTCAATGTTGTTTTTGTAAAATACACAATAGACGTCATACTTTTGTAATGTTTATTTTATGTTTAGAATTTCAGTCTTGCAAACCTAAATGAAGAAGTGTAAAGAAGTCCAACTTTGTAAGTAGATATTGTGCATGAAGATATTTGGTTAGTTTTGTACTGACATTTCTGACATTGTGATGTTGTTTTGTATTCGTTGTCGTGTTGTTTTTAGCTAAAGCTAAATATTACTCAAATCTCATCCGCCTCAACAAAAACGATCCTAAATTTCTGTTTAGTACAGTAGCATCGCTAACCCAACAAGAGACTCTTCCCAGTAGCTCCACCCACTCAGCAGATGACTTTATGAATTTCTTTCATAAGAAAATTGAAGTCAGTAGAAAAGAGATTAAAGACAATGCCCCCAGCTACAACTGGGTTCTATTAACACAGATACGACTGTATATACGACGGATACCGCCCTCCAAAATAGTCTCTCTATGTTTGATGAAATAACATTAGAGGAATTATTACAGCGTGTAAGTGGGATAAAACAAACATGTTTACTTGACCCACTTCCTGGGAAACTTATCAAGGAACTGTTTGTATTATTAAGTCCATCAGTGTTAAATATTATAAACTTATCACTTTCCTCTGGCACTGTTCCCCTAGCATTCAAAAAAGCGGTTATTCATCCTCTGCTCAAAAGACCTAACCTCGATCCTGACCTCATGGTAAACTACCGGCCGGTGTCCCACCTTTCGTTTATTTAGAAAATTCTCGAAAAAATTGTTGCACAGCAGCTAAATGAACACTTAGTGACTAACAATCTCTGTGAACCCTTTCAATCCGGTTTCAGGGCAAATCACTCTACGGAGACAGCCCTCGCAAAAATGACTAATGATCTATTGCTAACGATGGATTTTGATGCGTCATCTATGTTGCTGCTTCTTGATTTTAGCGCCGCTTTCGATACCGTCGATCATAATACTTTATTAGAGCGTATCAAAACACGTGTTGGTATGTCAGACTTAGACTTGTCTTGGTTTAACTCTTATCTTACTGACAGGATGCAGTGCGTCTCCCATAACAATGTGACCTCGGACTATGTCAAGGTAACATGCGGAGTTCCCCAGGTTTCGGTTCTTGGCCTTGCACTCTTTAGTATTTACATGCTGCCGCTAGGTGACATCATACGCAAATACAGTGTTAGCTTTCACTGTTATACTGATGACACCCAACTCTACATGCCCCTAAAGCTGACCAACACGCCGGATTGTAGTCAGCTGGAGGCGTGTCTTAATGAAATTGAACAATGGATGTCCGCTAGCTTTTTGCAACTCAACGCTAAGAAAACGGAAATGCTGATTATCGGTCCTGCTAGACACCGACATCTATTTAATAATACCACCTTAACATTTGACAACCAAACAATTACACAAGGCGACTCAGTAAAGAATCTGGGTATTATCTTCAACTCAACTCTCTCGTTTGAGTCACACATTAAGAGTGTTTCTAAAACGGCCTTCTTTCATCTCCGTAAAATCGCAAAAATTCGTTCCATTTTGTCCACTAGCGACGCTGAGATCATTATTCATGCGTTCGTTACGTCTCGTCTCGATTACTGTAACAAATTATTTTCGGGTCTCCCTATGTCTAGCATTAAAAGATTGCAGTTGGTACAAAATGCAGCTGCTAGACTTTTGACAAAAACAAGAAAGTTTGATCATATTACGCCTATACTGGCTCACCTGCACTGGCTTCCTGTGCACTTAAGATGTGACTTTAAAGTTTTACTACTTATGTATAAAATACTACACGGTCTAGCTCCAGCCTGTCTTGCCGATTGTATTGTACCATATGTCCCGGCAAGGAATCTGCGTTCAAAGAACTCCGGCTTATTAGTGATTCCCAGAGCCCAAAAAAAGTCTGCGGGCTGTAGAGCGTTTTCTATTCGGGCTCCAGTACTCTGGAATGCCCTCCCGGTAACAGTTAGAGATGCTACCTCAGTAGAAGCATTTAAGTCCCATCTTAAAACTCATTTGTATACTCTAGCCTTTAAATAGACCCCCTTTTTAGACCAGTTGATCTGCCGTTTCTTTTCTTCTCTCCTCTGCTCCCCTCTCCCTTGGGGAGGGGGAGTTGCACAGGTCCGGTGGCCATGGATGAAGTGCTGGCTGTCCAGAGTCGGGACCCCGGGTGGACCGCTAGCCTGTGCATTGGTTGGGGACATCTCTGCGCTGCTGACCCGTCTCCGCTCGGGACGGTTTCCTGCTGGCCCCAGTATGGACTGGACTCTCGCTGATGTGTTGGATCCACTGTGGAATGGACTTTCACAGTATTATGTCAGACCCACTCGACATCCATTGCTGTCGGTCTCCCCTAGAGGGGGGAGGTTACCCACATATGCGGTCCTCTCCAAGGTTTCTCATAGTCATTCATTTCGACGTCCCACTGGGGTGAGTTTTTCCTTGCCCGTAAGTGGGCTCTGTACCGAGGATGTCGTTGTGGCTTGTGCAGCCCTTTGAGACACTTGTGATTTAGGGCTAAATAAATAAACATTGATTGATTGATTGATTGATTGCTTTTTGTCCGAGGGTAACTCTGGCGATCAAAACGCGTTTAATACATGTCGGGCTAAATTTTACCAGTAGAGGGCAATATAGCTTTAATTGTGATGAGTCACATTCATTGTGTGTAATGTTTGATGTGTGAATGTTGTTTGATTTCTTTATGCGTAAACATCTGTAGTTTATTGTGTGAGTGTATTAACACTAAACCTTCAATGTTGTTCATGTAAAATACAAAATGGACCTCATGCTTTTGTAATGTTTATTTTATGTTTAGAATTTCAGTCTTACAAACCTAAATGAAGAAGTGTAAAGAAATCAAACTTTGCAAGTAGATATTGTGCATGAAGATATTCAGTAAGTTTTGTACTGACATTTCTGACTGTCTTTTTGTATTTGTGGTCGTGTTGTTTTTTGTCCGAGAGTAACTCTGGCGATCAAAGCGCATTTAATACATGCCGGGCTAAATTGTGATGAGTCACATTCATTGCGTGCAATGTTCGATGTATGAATGTTGTTTAATTTCTATATGTGTAAACATTGTGTTAGTGTATTAACACTAAACCTTCAATGTTGTTCATGTAAAATACACAGTGAACGTTATACTTTTATAGTGTTTATTTTATGTTTAGAATCTTGGTCTTGCGAACCTAAATGAAGAAGTGTAAAGAAGTCAAACTTTGTAAGTAGATATTGTGCATGAAGATATTTGGTTAGTTTTGTACTGAAAGTTATGTCTTTTTGTATTCGTGGTTGTGTTGTTTTTTTGTCTGAGAGTAACTCTAGTGATCAAAGCGGGTTTAATACACGTCGGGCACAATTTGACCAGTAGAGGGCGATATAGGTTTATTTGTGATGAGTCACAATCACTATGTGCAATGTTTGATGTGCGTAAACGTCAGTAGTTTATTGTGCGAGTGTATTAACACTAAACCTTCAATGTTGTTCATGTACGTCATACTTTTGTAATGTTTATTTTATATTTATAATTTCAGTCTTACAAACCTAAATGAAGAAGTGTAAAGAAATCAAACTGAGGAAGGACAATAATTCAAAAGAAGGAACGTCAATTCTCAACAGAACTTCTGCAGTTTCTGTTTCTTCATGCTGCAAACTATCTGCACAGAATAAGGAATGTATGACAGTACAGTGTAAAAGCCGATGTGTTCACTTTGCAACTAAAAAAACGCGGTCTCACAGGATCACAGCACTTTCTGATGAAACATCCACATTTCGATGTCCGGCCCCCCAATCCTTCGGGCTCTTGAAACATTGTGTAGTTGAATAGCCTTGCTGTAAACAATTGACTAACTGCACGTAAAAATTATATATAGTATGAATATAATGTGCTTCTTTCTTTACAAAAATTGCTTTTGCTTTGTGACAAAATCAAGAAGACTGTTGATGTTTTTGTCTGAGCCACAGAGAAAGCGACAACAGTTGAACATTTGGTAGTTTTGTCTGGCGAGGACTGGACCTCCATACTCATCCTGAGGAATCATGTGTCGACTGTAAACCAAATGGGAGGAGGGGAAGGTCCTCCGAAGGTGACGCGGTAAAAGTAGTCTTTCTCTGACTTTTGTGGAATTACAGATTTATGTATTCCTCAAAAGGTTTGCCTGCGGGGACAGGAAACGCAGCAGTTTCTGCATCAACAGCGCTTTGAAGTGAGGAAAGGCTGGATGAGGAGGGGAAGAAAAGAGAAGTCAAAGAAAGACAAACTAAGAGGACGAACGAGTGTCTGGAAGTAAGAGAGAGGCTCTGCGTCAAAACTTTCCCAAGTGCAGTTCTCGCTAAACAAGTTTCCTCCGCCCTTTACTCGCAAGCTTTGCGCCGCACTTCCTGTCTCGTCTCACCATCTCCGGCGGACTCCATCCACGGTGCGAGTCGGCTTGGTTCTCCGGGCGACGACGACGTCCGTCTGCATGTGTGCGTCAAAGACTTGAACCAACGGGTAATACTGGGGCAGGGGCGATAAAAGGATATCAGTATGTACCGCGATTGGCATGTAATCGATAACGATAAAATGAAACAGTATCGACTTTCAAGTTTGCTTGTCTGCCGGTTGATTCTTTGCATGGCGTGAGAAGAGGAAGTCAAAATGAAGAAATTGTGGATAAAAAAGGAAAAGTCCAACCTATTTTTACTATAACAATCTACACATACTTGCCAAACCTCCCGATTTTCCCGGGAGACTCATGAATTTCAGTGCCCCTCCCGAAAATCTCCCGGGGCAACCATTCTCCCGAATTTCTCCCGATTTCCACCCGGACAACTTTAGCGTCCTCTACAACCTGTCGTCACGCCCGCTTTTCCTCCATACAAACAGCGTGCCGGCCTAGTCACATAATATATGTGGCTTTAACACACACACAATGGAATGCAACGCATACTTGATCAACAGCCATACAGGTCACACTGAGGGTGGCCGTATAAACAATTTTAACACTGTTACAAATATGCGCCACACTGTGAACCCACACCAAACAAGAATGAAAAACACATTTTGGGAGAACATCCGCACTGTAACACAACATAAACCCAACAGAACAAATACCCCGAATCCCTTGCAGCACTAACTCTTCCGGGACGCTACAATATACACCCCGCTACCACCAAACCCCTCCAACTCCGCCCACCTCATGTGGAACGGTCTTTTCTGGACTCTCTTGTTATTGTGCTTGGTGACTTTAACAAGGGAAATCTGAGCCAGGAATTCCCCAAGTATAGGCAGTTTATTAAATGCCCGACCAGAGAGGAGAACACTTTGGATCACTGTTACACCACAATAAGCAAGGCATACCATGCAGTCCCGCGCGCTGCTCTCGGACTATCAGATCACGTGACGGTGCACGTAATCCCTTCATACAGACAGAGACTGAAACTGGCTAAACCTGTTATGAGGACCATTAAGTGTTTCACCGCCGAGGCTGTGGAGGAGCTGCGCGCATGTTTGGAGACGACAGACTGGGAGGCAATTGTAGCGGCCACGGACAATCTGGACGAGTATACGGACACTGTGACCTCATACATACAATTTAATGAGGTGCGCATCATTCCAACGCGCACCAGTGCTTGTTATAACAACCACAAGCCCTGGTTCACACCCAAGCTCCCACAGCTGCGCAAGAAAAAGGACACTGCATGGAGGAGCGGGGACCAGAGTACCTACAGAGAAGCGAAGTACCACTTCAACAGAGAAGTGGAGAAAACAAAATATGTGTACTCTAACCGTCTACAGGAACAGTTCAGCTCCAATGACTCTGCAGCTGTGTGGAGAGGATTATGGGCCCTTACGAACTATGAGCCCAAAGCCCCCTAGGCCTTGAATGACCGGACTCTCGCTCAGGAACTCAACACACATTACTGTCGTCACAAACGGCCTTCAACTCATCAAAGCTCTGGTCCCCCCACCATCATCATCGTGTGGGTCGGATCACAGCTGACTCTTCTCACCCTGGACACAAACTATTCTCCCCTATCCCCTCAGGCAGGAGACTACGGTCCATCCAGACCCACACCTCCCGCCACCTGAACAGTTTTTTCCCCTCGGCCATCAGACACATAAACAATAACAAGATTTGATAGCTCAGTTACAGCTCATGTTATTCTATTCTGTGTTACATGTGTTTTATGTTGCACGATTGCGCCAAGTAAAATTCCTATTTTGTGAACCTGTTCTCAAACAATGGCAATAAAAACTCTTCTGATTCTGATCTACCAACTCCGCCTCTTTCACAGGCAGCCAAAAAGTGGCTTGAAGATGTAGTATCTTTTCAGCAACGTCAATGCAAAAATGTATGGTTTTACTCTTTCTCTTTGTCCTTTCAAATGTATTTTACACATTGGCAAAATCAGCAACCATATAAAAATCATTCCTTTTTACAATAGTTGCAATTGTGGACATGTTTCTTCCATATTTGTGAGCCAAATCAGCAATGTGTGCACCACTGCTGTACTCCTCGCAAATAGTCATTTCTAGGTCCACAGCAAATCCCTCCTTCTTTCCTGGGTGGATTGTTGGCTTTTTGTACCCATATTGAATAAGTAAAATAGACAAACCTTGGTAAACCTTCTCGCAAATTATAATCCCAGAAATGCTGTCACCTGCTAGCTGTTTTTCATCTTTCCACAAAAGCAACTGTTTTTTGACATGGTTTTGCACTTTCTCTTTGTCCTTTCAAATATATTTTACCCCTTGGCAAAATCAGCAACCTTCTGTATATCCTTCCTTCATACAATAGTTGCAATTGTGGACATGTTTCTTCCGTATTTGCGAGCTAAATCAGCAATCCGTACACCACTGCCGTACTCCTTGCAAATAGGCATTTCTAAGTCCGCAGCAAATCCTTCCCTTTTTTTTTTTTAGAATGGATTGTTGGCTTTTTGGACCCATATTGAATGAGCACAATATACAAAACTTGGGGAACCTTCTTTCAAATGATTGCCCCAGAAATGCTGACACCTGCTAGCTGTTTTTCATCCTTCCACACCTTTTTTTGCACTTTGTATTTGTCCTTTCGTATACATTTTACTCTTTTGGCGAAATCAGCAACCTTATAAACGTTCGTCGATTTTACAATGATTGCAATTGTGGACGTGCTTCTTTCGTCTTTACGAGCCAAATCAGCAATGTGTGCACCACTGTCGTACTCCTCACAAATAGTCCTTTCTAAGTCCACAGCAAATCCTTCCTTTTTCCCTAGCTGGATTGTTGGGTTTTTGGAGCTACAAAACCCAAAAGCAGTGACGTTGGCACATTGTGTAATTCGTAAATAAAAACAGAATACAGTGATTTGCAAATCCTTTTCAACTTATATTCAATGGAATATACTGCAAAGGCAAGATATTTAATGTTCAAACTGAGAAATGTTCCTTTGTTTTTAACAACACCAATTTTTCAAACTTTTCAGGTGGAATTTTTCCTTATTCTTACTTGATGTACAGCTTAAGTTGTTCAATAGTCCGGGGTCGCCGTTATTACGCTTTATAATGCGCCACACATTTTCAATGGGAGACGGGTCTGGACTACAGGCAGGCCAGTCTAGTACCCGCACTTTTTTACTATGAAACCACGCTGTTGTAACACGTGGCTTGGCATTGTCTTGCTGAAATAAGCAGGGGTGTCCATGATAACGTTGCTTGCATGGCAACATATGTTGCTCCAAAACCTGTATGTACCTTTTAGCATAAATGGTGCCTTCACTGATGTGTAAGTCAGTGGTCCCCAACCACCGGGCCGCGGCCCGGTACCGGTCCGTGGACCGATTGGTACCGGGCCGCACAAGAAATAATTTTTTTTTTAAATTAAAAAATGTATTTTTTTTTTTTTTTAATTTTGATTAAATCAACATAAAAAAAACACAATATATACGTTATATATCAATATAGATCAATACCGTCTGCAGGGATACAGTCCGTAAGCATACATGATTGTATTTCTTTATGACAAAAAAAAATAAAAATAAAAATAAAAAATACCATACACCCCCCCCGTTCCGCAGCTACAAAAAGGTTGGGGACCAACTTTGCACCTAGAACAATTCAGAACTCTAGTTACTGACAGTGGTTTTCTGAAGTGTTCAATACCATATGTGGTGATATCCTTTACACACACATGTCATAATTTGAAGCAGTACCGCCTGAGGGACCCATGGTCACAGGCATTCACTGTTATGTGCAGTGATTTCTCCAGCAGTTCTGAATCTTTTGATGATATTACAGACCTTAGATGGTGAAATTCCTCAATTACTTGCAATAGCTCGTTGAGAAATGTTGTTTTTAAACTGTATGACAATTTGCTCAGGGATTTGTTCTCAAAGCGGTGACCCTCGCCCTATCCTTGTTTGTGAATGACTGAGCATTTCATGGAAGCTGCTTTTATACCCAATCACAGCACCCACCTGTTCCCAATTAGCCTGTTCACCAGTGGGATGTTCCAAATAAGTGTTTGATGAGCATTCCTCAACTTTCTCAGTCTTTGTTGCTTTTTTTAAACATGATGCAGGCATCAAATTCCAAATGAGCTAATATTTGTAAAAAATAACAAAGTTTTCCAGTTCGAACGTTAAGTATCTTGTGTTTGCCGTCTATTCAATTGAATATAAGTTGAAAATGATTTGCAAATCATTGTATTCTGTTTTTATTTTCGATTTACACAACGTGCCAACTTCACTGGTTTTTGGGTTTTTTATATTGAATAAGTAAAATAGACAAACCTTTTCCTAAATGATAGCCTCAGAAATGCTGTCACCTGATAGCTGCTGTTCATCTACCCACACGAGCAACTGTTTTTTGACTTTGACATGCCAAACTGCCGTACTCCTCGCAAATGGTCCTTTCTAAGACCACAGCAAATCCCTCCTTTTTTCTGGCTGGATTGTTGGCTTTTTGGACCCATATTGAATTGGTAAAATAGACAAAACTTGGTTAGTGGCGAGAAAAGAAACACGCGCTGAAGCACTGAGAAGTGACGAACAAATAATGACTGCGTTAACGCCCGGGATGTCGCAAATAGAGGCACCCTTGTGATACCTCTGTTACCACACATTTTCAATTGTTTAGAACACACACCAGACAGAACAAAATAATATGAAATGAAGTGAGGTGAAAAGTTTTTCTCCCGATGGTTGTAGTTGTTTCCCATGTGGACCGTGCGTGCGTGCGTGCGTGCGTGCGTGCGTGTGTGTGTGTGTGTGTGTGTGTGTGTGTGTGTGTGTGTGTGTGTGTGTGTGTGTGTGCACTATGATATGAGTGTTTGTCACCTAAAAGCTTGCCACCCAGCCAGCTCTGCAGCATGTGTTTATCAACAGCACATTGGCCCGAGGCTGACAAAGGAGTCAGGTTAGAAACGGTCTGTCTGCGGTCCAGCAACAACTGTGGAGTCGGATCAGCAAATGAAAACAATGTGTCCATGTACTCTTTTTAATGGCTCCTCTAATCGCGGTCTCTTAAAGACGGAGCCAAAGATTCTACTGGCAGTCGTAGAACAAACCTGCCAAGACAGACATGGGGTCTCTCTGTAAAACAATAGCGTTCAATCGCCAAATGTTTCCTCGACGTCTTGTGAAATCAAAGTCCTATGAGCTTTGTGCCAATAGCTCGAAGTTTTGGGGTGAGACACAACGTAGCAAATGTTCAACATTTGACACAAAAAAAATTTGTTTTCACATCTGCAGATTCAGCCGTTGACTGAGAACAACATTCCTGGCGCTTATTGTCCAATAGGCAAAGTTTTCACACCTCTAGTACAGAAATACATGTTACACAGTTGGAGGAGGTTACAGAGTTATGTCCAATAATATTTACATATACAAACCAATGGTAAGCCTGTCATCCAGTACAGTGGTTCTCAAACTTTTTTCACCAGGTGGCACCTCAGAAAACACTCGGCCACCATAAGGCCCAACATTAAATAAAATACAGTAGCGTACAGGCCTAAATAGTCATTAAAAACAAGGCAGATGTTTTATCCAACAAGCACATTTCATATTTTTGGCCACATGGGAAACAACTACAACCATCGGGGGAAAAACTTTTCACCTCACTTCATTTCATATTATTTTGTTCTGTGTGGTATGTGTTCTAAACAATTGAAAATGTGTGGTAACAGAGGTATCACAAAGGTGCCTCTATTTGCGACATCCCGGGCCTTTACACACAGTATAAACAGTAACACTGTGTTTGAATATGGGAAAATAAAACACTGTACTTTAATCTAGTTATTATTTGGCATACCACTAGATGGACCCACAGTTTGAGAATCCCTGACATGGTAACTGGCATTTTTTTTCCCCAACAAACTTAACGAAGCCAACCAATACAGTGACTGACAATGCAAGTCATGAAACATTTTAGAATATAGGTCCATCGAATACCAACAGATCAAATATTATCCGAAATAATTTGTGTTACTTTTCATCACAAATATGTTTGGTACAGAAATCCTGGCATCGATTTACGTAAATTCTGACAGTGCCAGCACTGACAGCGGACTCAGCCAAACGACCTCTCGGTAATGTTGCAGTTGTTGTTATCATCAAAGAAATTGATGATATGCAGGTTTTTTTGTCATTTTCTTTGATGGTAATATCAACATTTTTACACAAATGAACTAGCTTGACGCTAATACACATTGGATTTGGTATTGACATGCTACTGGTTAGCATGTCAATATGAATTGATTAACATGGACCCCGAGTTAAACTTATTCGGGTGTTACCATTTAGTAGTCAATGGTACAGAATATGTACTGTACTGTGCAATCTACTAATACAAGTTTCAATCAATCAATTCAATTAATCAATCAAGCATTAGCAATTTCAACACCTCCAAATTTGTTCATGAAAACTCCAACTGGGATGCACGTTACAATCAAACAGCTGGTGTGTAATAAGTATGATACTTACAGTATTAACACTTTGTAGGGTGCAGCCAAAGACTTGACAGAAAAGACTGAACGGACTAGCCAACACACCGTAAACTATACACTACTGCCATCTAATGTCTCATAATCAGCTCATTTTAAATGTTGCTATGAAAATAGTATTATCAGCAAATTTGTTATGTTTAACAGAGGGACTTGACAACACAGACACCAGGGAGCACTAAAGCTCTAGGATTTATTATAAACATAAATACCCCGTTTCCATATGAGTTGGGAAATTGTGTTGGATGTAAATATAAACTGAATACAATGATTTGCAAATCATTTTCAACCCATATTCAGTTGAATATGCTACAAAGATATTTGGTGGAACATTCAGCTACATGAATTTCCGGTTCCAGTTCACCGTGCGTGACTGCTCGCCGTCTGTTCGCTGTTGCGAAAAAGGCTAAGAATCGCTCTATCTGTGTGCTTTTAATTGTTCTACAGCTTTCTTTATCACTTCTCAAACATATTTAGTGGTACTAAAACTTGCAAATCACCCGATCTCTGTCCCACCACCCGTTCCTCAGCTAGCTAGCTGCTAAGCTAGCGCGGAGAAAGGCAGCGCCGGTCAGAAGGTAAGTAGGAAGCTACTCCCGCAGACCGCGACCACTTCCCTGAGGACAGCAGGAACTTCACTCGGTGACAGAAAACACTGTGAGTAATGGCTTCCTGCGCGTCTTGTACCATACTCACGGAGAGGTTGGCTCTGCTAGAGGGCCGTGTCCGCCAGTTAGAGCAGAGTAACGTCGTAAATTTAGATGTTGCGGACACATCTGCTAGCGTTATCTGTAGCGAGCTAACTAGCCCAGCTTGTAGCAGTCCTAAGCGGCCTACAAGCTACGGTGTACCGGTTGAGACGCATAATAGATTTAGCTCTTTAGCTAGTCCTACACCCCAGTCTACCGGGCACCACACCTTAGTCATAGGGGACTCCATCACCCGAAACATAAAGCTTAGCAAACCAGCCACAGTAAAGTGTATCCCCGGGGCCAGAGTACCTGACATTGAAGCTAATCTTAGGGAGCTAACTCGCAACAGGCCTAGTAAACACGTACGACAGGCTAATCGCACCACTAATTATGCGAATATAGTTGTACACGTTGGCTCCAATGACACTAGAATGAGACAGTCAGAGATTACAAAGAGAAACATAGCCAGGACTTGTGATCTCGCCAGAAAGATGTCCAGGCATCGAGTAATTGTCTCTGGCCCCCTGCCTGCGAGAGGCAATGATGAGAGATATAGCAGATTAGTCTCGCTTAACAAGTGGCTGGCTATCTTCTGTAGGCAACAGGGACTAACGTTTATTGATAACTGGCCCTCTTTCTGGGGCAAACCAGGCTTGCTGATGAGAGACGGCCTTCACCCTAACCAGGAAGGCGCCATCATCCTGTCTAGAAACATAGACTACTATTTAAGTCTCACTTGACTGACTACACTAGAGCAAGCCTGGTCACAGGCAATTACAATGTCTGTTAGTCCGGGTGAGGAGTCAGTTAAGCTAGAACTAGCCAGCGCCAGGCTGGATAATCCATGTACGCATAGCAATTCTCTTAGAATAATACAAAATTCACATAATGTTTTTTCTGTTGTGTCTGTGTCAGAGGTGGACATGCATTCTACCGAGGTGGCAAATTATGATATGTCCAGTCTATTGCAGCACCAAGCAAACAATCGGAAAATTCCCGTCATATCAATTCCTAGATATGGTCGAAACTATTTAAAGTGCACTACGCATAATAAACGCAACATTGTTAATATTGCCACTACGGATAATCTTAACAAAAACTCGTCAAAACAGCCCAATACCTATAATATGGGCTTTTTAAACATAAGATCATTGTCTCCCAAGGCGTTATTAGTTAATGAGGTCATTAGAGACAACAATCTTAACGTCATTGGTCTTAGCGAAACCTGGCTCAAACCAGACGAATTTTTTGCGCTCAATGAGGCATCTCCTCCTAACTATACGAATGCGCATGTTGCCCGTCCTCTTAAAAGGGGAGGGGGTGTCGCACTAATATACAATGAAAATGTCAACCTTACCCCTAATCTAAATAATAAATATAAATCGTTTGAGGTGCTTACTATGAGGTCTGTCACACCGCTACCTCTCGACCTGGCTGTTATCTACCGCCCCCCTGGGCCCTATTCGGACTTTATCAGTGAATTCTCAGAGTTCGTTGCTGATCTAGTGACGCACGGCGACAATATAATCATAATGGGGGACTTTAATATCCATATGAATACCCCATCGGACCCTCAGTGCGTGGCGCTCCAAACCATAATTGATAGCTGTGGTCTTACACAAATAATACATGAACCCACGCATCGCAACGGTAATACAATAGATCTAGTGCTTGTCAGGGGTGTCACCACCTCCAAAGTTATGATACTTCCATATACTAAAGTAATGTCCGATCATTACCTTATAAAATTTGAAGTTTTGACTCATTGTCAACAAGCTAATAATAATAATAACTGCTATAGCGGCCGCAACATTAACGCTGCCACAACGATGACTCTTGCTGACCTACTGCCTTCGGTAATGGCACCATTCCCAAATTATGTCGGCTCTATTGATAACCTCACTAACAACTTTGACGATGCCTTGCGCGAAATTATTGATAGTATAGCACCGCTAAAGCAAAAAAGGGCCCCTAAAAGGCGCACCCCATGGTTTACAGAAGAAATTAGAGCTCATAAATTATCATGTAGAAAACTGGAACGCAAATGGCGCGCGACTAAACTTGAGGTTTTCCATCAAGCATGGAGTGATAGTTTAATAACTTATAAACGCATGCTTACCTTAGCTAAAGCTAATTACTACTCAAATCTCATCCGCCTCAACAAAAACGATCCTAAATTTCTGTTTAGTACAGTAGCATCGCTAACCCAACAAGGGACTCCTCCCAGTAGCTCCACCTACTCGGCAGATGATTTGATGAATTTCTTTAATAAGAAAATTGAACTCATTAGAAAGGAGATTAAAGACAACGCATCCCAGCTACAACTGGGTTGTATTAACACAAATACGACTGTATATACGACGGACACTGCCCTCCAAAATAGTCTCTCTATTTTTGATGAAATAACATTAGAGGAATTATTACAGCGTGTAAGTGGGATAAAACAAACAACATGTTTACTTGACCCACTTCCTGGGAAACTTATCAAGGAACTGTTTGTATTATTTGGTCCATCAGTGTTAAATATTATAAACTTATCACTTTCCTCCGGCACTGTTCCCCTAGCATTCAAAAAAGCGGTTATTCATCCTCTGCTCAAAAGACCTAACCTCGATCCTGACCTCATGGTAAACTACCGACCGGTCTCCCACCTTCCTTTTATTTCCAAAATTCTCGAAACAATTGTTGCACAGCAGCTAAATGAACACTTAGTGACTAACAATCTCTGTGAACCTTTTCAATCCGGTTTCAGGGCAAAGCCCTCGCAAAAATGACTAATGATCTATTGCTAACGATGGATTCTGATGCGTCATCTATGTTGCTGCTTCTTGATCTTAGCGCTGCTTTCGATACCGTCGATCATAATATTTTATTAGAGCGTATCAAAACACGTATTGGTATGTCAGACTTAGCCTTGTCTTGGTTTAACTCTTATCTTACTGACAGGATGCAGTGCGTCTCTCATAACAATGTGACCTCGGACTATGTCAAGGTAACGTGCGGAGTTCCCCAGGGTTCGGTTCTTGGCCCTGCACTCTTTAGTATTTACATGCTGCCGCTAGGTGACATCATACGCAAGTACGGTGTTAGCTTTCACTGTTATGCTGATGACACTCAACTCTACATGCCCCTAAAGCTGACCAACACGCCGGATTGTAGTCAGCTGGAGGCGTGTCTTAATGAAATTAAACAATGGATGTCCGCTAACTTTTTGCAACTCAACGCTAAGAAAACGGAAATGCTGATTATCGGTCCTGCTAGACACCAACATCTATTTAATAATACCACCTTAACATTTGACAACCAAACAATTACACAAGGCGACTCGGTAAAGAATCTGGGTATTATCTTCGACCCAACTCTCTCGTTTGAGTCACACATTAAGAGTGTTACTAAAACGGCCTTCTTTCATCTCCGTAATATCGCTAAAATTCGCTCCATCTTGTCCACTAGCGACGCTGAGATCATTATTCATGCGTTCGTTACGTCTCGTCTCGATTACTGTAACGTATTATTTTCGGGTCTCCCTATGTCTAGCATTAAAAGATTACAGATGGTACAAAATGCGGCTGCAAGGCTTTTGACAAAAACAAGAAAGTTTGATCATATTACGCCTATACTGGCTCACCTGCACTGGCTTCCTGTGCACTTAAGATGCGACTTTAAGGTTTTACTACTTACGTATAAAATACTACACGGCTTAGCTCCAGCCTATCTCGCCGATTGTATTGTACCATACGTCCCGACAAGAAATCTGCGTTCAAAGAACTCCGGCTTATTAGTGATTCCCAGAGCCAAAAAAAAGTCTGTGGGCTATAGAGCGTTTTCTATTCGGGCTCCAGTACTCTGGAATGCCTCCCGGTAACAGTTAGAGATGCTACCTCAGTAGAAGGATTTAAGTCCCATCTTAAAACTCATTTGTATAATCTAGCCTTTAAATAGACCCCCCTTTTTTAGACCAGTTGATCTGCCGTTTCTTTTTTTCTCTCCTCTTCTCCCCTGTCCCTTGCGAGGGGGAGTTGCATAGGTCCGGTGGCCATGGATGAAGTGCTGGCTGTCCAGAGTCGGGACCCCGGGTGGACCACTAGCCTGTGCATCGGTTGGGGACATCTCTGCGCTGCTGACCCGTCTCCGCTCGGGATGGTTTCCTGTTGGCCCCGCTGTGGACTGGACTCTCGCTGATGTGTTGGATCCACTGTGGACAGGACTTTCACAATGTTATGTCAGACCCACTCGACATCCATTGCTTTCGGTCTCCCCTAGAGGGGGGAGGTTACCCACATATGCGGTCCTCTCCAAGGTTTCTCATAGTCATTCACCGACGTCCCACTGGGGTGAGTTTTTCCTTGCCCGTATGTGGGCTCTGTACCGAGGATGTCGTTGTGGCTTGTACAGCCCTTTGAGACACTTTTGATTTAGGGCTATATAAATAAACATTGATTGATTGATTGATATTTGATGTTTAAACTGATTAAAAAAAAAAAAAATTCAAATAATCATTAACTTTAGAATTTGATGCCAGCAACACGTGACAAAGAAGTTGGGAAAGGTGGCAATAAATACTGATAAAGTTATGGAATGCTCATCAAACACTTATTTGGAACATTCATAGGTGAACAGGCAAATTGGGAACAGGTGGGTGCCATGATTGGGTATAAAAGTAGATGCCATGAAATGCTCAGTCATTCACAAACAAGGATGGGGCGAGGGTCACCACTTTGTCAACAAATGCGTGAGCATATTGTTGAACAGTTTAAGAAAACCCTTTCTCAACCAGCTATTGCAAGGAATTTAGGGATTTCACCATCTACGGTCCGTAATATTCATCAAAGGGTTCAGAAAGTCTGGAGAAATCACTGCACGTAAGCAGCTAAGCCCGTGAGTTTGGATCCCTCAGGCTGTACTGCAAACAAAACAAGCGACATCAGTGTGTAAAGGATATCACCACATGGGCTCAGGAACACTTCAGAAACCCACTGTCAGTAACTACAGTTGGTCGCTACATCTGTAAGTGCAAGTTAAAACTCTCCTATGCAAGGCAAAAACAGTTTATCAACAACACCCAGAAACGCTGTCGGCTTCGCTGGGCCTGAGCTCATCTAAGATGCACTGATACAAAGTGGAAAAGTGTTCTGTGGTCTGACGAGTCCACATTTCAAATTGTTTTTGGAAACTGTGGACGTCGTGTCCTCCGGACCAAAGAGGAAAAGAACCATCCGGATTGTTATAGGCGCAAAGCTGGAAAGCCAGCATCTGTGATGGTATGGGGGTGTATTAGTGCCCAAGACATGGGTAACTTACACATCTGTGAAGGCGCCATTAATGCTGAAAGGTACATGCAGGTTTTGGAGCAACATATGTTGCCATCCAAGCAACGTTATCATGGACGCCCCTGCTTATTTCATCAAGACAATGCCAAGCCACGTGTTACATCGACGTGGCTTCATGGTAAAAGAGTGCGGTTACTAGACTGGCCTGCCTGTAGTCCAGACCTGTCTCCCATTGAAAATGTGTGGCGCATTATGAAGCCTAAAATACCACAACGGAGACCCCTGGACTGTTGAACAACTTAAGCTGTACATCAAGCAAGAATGGGAAATAATTCCACCTGAAGATGCTAAAATGTGTCTCCTCAGTTCCCAAACGTTTACTGAGTGTTGTTAAAAGGAAAGGCCATGTAACACAGTGGTGAACATGCCCTTTCCCAACTACTTTGGCACGTGTTGCAGCCATGAAATTCTAAGTAAATTATTATTTGCAAAAAAAAAATAAAGGTTATGAGTTTGAACATCAAATATCTTGTCTTTGTAGTGCATTCAATTGAATATGGGTTAAATAAATAAATGATAAATGGGTTATACTTGTATAGCGCTTTTCTACCTTCAAGGTACTCAAAGCGCTTTGACAGTATTTCCACAT
>NC_084737.1:63108025-63130525 GCF_033978785.1 Entelurus aequoreus
AATCCTTAAACACATTTTTTCAACTTCCACCCAAAACAAAGACACAATATGACAATACCAAAACAAATGCAGGGTGGATTCAGGCTCCTGACAACAAAATCGGCAATCATCTGACTCTGTCACATTCCATAATTTTAACATTTTCCCTGTGGGTAAGAAGTTATAAATAATTTTAATTTGAAAATAACGATTTTGCACATCGATAGTGGTTTTATAGATTAGTTTGAATATGGCATCCCATGGCAACGGGCAGTCAAAAAAGTCCTCCCATTTTCCATTTGTGTTGTATGAGGCAGCCTTCAAAGATTTCTTTATTAAATACAAATTATATCTTTTTCTATTTATTTTAGTTCCTTTTTGCCAACTAGAATTTCTTATTAGAGGTTTACAAACTAATAATTTAGTAGTTCCATAATTAATTATTTGTTTCCATCTTTTCCCAATTACTCCAGTTAGTTGATAAAATGACAAACTTGAGCAAGCATCACCATACATAGCTCTAAATTCATCATACTTCATAATTTTACCATTCTCATTGATAATATCATTGACACAAATGATTCCTCTTTAAAACATATTTTTCCAAAAGAAAGGTTTTCCATCTATTACAATATTAGAGTTCATCCATGTTAACTGCTGCAAAATATTGTCTCTTTTTTCTGGCACATAAAATTGAAAACACCACTATGAGTGGATTGTTTCCTTTATGAACCCCGCCATGTTTCCCAGCAGACTCTCTGGGAGGGGATCACTTGTAAAAAAGGATACAATTTATTTTGATACAGTGCATGTTTTTTGTCCAACAGGACATTTCTGTACCACTCAATGTTTAAATACATCTTTGGAACAATTGATGCTTTTAAAGACAGACACATAGCTTCAAGGTTGAGAAGTTTCAGGCCCCCATATTCATACTCTTTGTACAAAACCTTTCTTTTAATCTTTTCTGGTTTGCCGTTGCAGACAAAACCGAAGACCCTCCGCTCATGAATCTTAAAAAAGTTTTGTGATGGAGCTGGTACTGACAAAAACAAATAAATAAATTGAGGAATAATTAACGAGTTGGCAATAGACATTTTACCATACAAGGTTAGGGATTTCCCTTTCCATAATTGCATAATTTTGTCCAGCTTTCTTAGTCGATTATCATAATTTACTGAGCCTAGATCTTCCAGATTTTCTGGGACAACAACACTAAGTATGTTAACTGGTCCATCTGTCCACAAAACAGGCACTTTGCATTCCATTCGAAAGGATGTTCCCTTTAGATTTCCGATCCTTAATATTTTACATTTATCATAATTAAGCTTAAGGCCAGATTGCTGTGAAAATATGTCCAAAAGATTAAGAAGGTTCCGCAAACAATGAGGAAAAATCTTATCTTTGTGAATCAGCCTTTTCTGACATGAACTTCATCAAGAACAAACACAGAACACGCCTCACTGATGCACATCTGCAAGACTCACTCAGAGTTGCAGTGTCAAGTTACACACCAGAGTACAACACACTAGTTAACAGCATGCAATGCCAGGCTTCCCACTAACTGACAAAGAAACAGATAACAGATTTGGTGTCCAGTTCAAAGTGTGACATGATTTAAAAATGTGAGAGTTTACTTTTGTATTTTACATGAGTTATTATTTGTACAAACATGGTGCAAAGTAGTTCATGATTTGTTAAAAAATGTTAGTGGCTACCTAGTTAAAATGGGATATTGTGATTTCACAAGACTGTCTTAGAAGTGATCATCTGAAAATGTTCAATTTGAAAAATGTGCAGTTAGAGAAAATATAAAAATAAAGTGTTGCATATTGATATTTATCTGTTTCTATATATATTTATTGTGAGAAATCATTAAGATGATCAGTGTTTCCACAAAGATAAATATCATTAATTATTAATAATAACAGAGTTAAAGGTAAATTGAGCAAATATATATATGTGTGTATATATATATATATATATATATATATATATATATATATATGTATATATATATATATATATAGGTGTATATATATATATATATATATATATATATATATATATATATATATATATATATATATATATATATATATATATATAGGTGTATATATATATATATATATATATATATATATATATATATATTTATATATATATATATTTACCTATATATATATATATATATATATATATATATATATATATATATATATATATATATATATATATATATATATATATATATATATATGTACATATACACATATATATATATATATATATATATATATATATATATATATATATATATATATATATATGTACATATATATATATATATATATATATATATATATATATATATATATATATATATATATAAATATATATATATTAATGTAATATACGTACATATGTACATATATATATATAAATTTACACACACATAAATACATACATGTCACAGTCCCTGCAGTGTCTTGTGTGTCTGTTGTCTGTCTGGGTGTGGTTATATGTGGGCGGATTTTGGGTTCCTGGCTTCCCAGTCTGGCACACCTGGCGCTGATCATCCTACTCACCTGCCTGTCATTTTCTAACCTCCACTCCACAAAAGCCCTGGTTTCCTCACACGACGCTGCCAGATCGTTTCACAGCTCTCCAAGTGTACCTACCTCCTCCAAGCCTGCCTGCCAAACACCGCCACTCCAGCTGATGACGCCATTCCCTCATCCCTCGTTTGCCTAAATTAAACCTTTTGGTCCGCCAGCTTGCTAAATCGTGACAGAACGATCTGGCCAGAATGGACCCAGCAGATTTGGAAAGGGTCAAGGAGGTCATTAGCAACCAGGATCAGCGTCTGGGAGATCACCAACAAATTCTTCAGACCCTGGTGGAAGAGGTATCCAAGATTACCACTAAACTTGATACCCTCTGTGTTGCTCCACGACAGGCTCCACTAGCAAAATCACTTCAAGCCGATGGCTTTGCCTCTCCCCAAGCACCGGTTGTCCCAGCAGTTGAGCCTCATCTTCCACCTCCTGCAAAGTTTTCTGGCAATCCCAACACCTGCCGTGAGTTCCTTAGCCAAGTTCATCTCACCTTTAAGGCTCAGCCAACCCGCTTTGTCCATGAGGCAGCCAAGATAGCTTTCATTGCCAGTCTTCTTGAGAGGCCTCCACTCAGTTACTTCAACGCCCTGCATGAGCAGAATTCCCCCGCAGCTCAGTCCTTTGCTCTCTTCGACGCTGGGGCTGCATGGCGTAGTGGGTAGAGCGGCCGTGCCAGAAACCTGAAGGTTGCAGGTTCGCTCCCCGCCTCTTGACATCCAAATCGCTGCCGTTGTGTCCTTGGGCAGGACACTTCATCTTTTCCCCCGGTGCCGCTCACACTGGTGAATGAATGATGAATGAATGGAGGTGGTGGTCGGAGGGGCCGTAGGCGCAAACTGGCAGCCTCGCTTCTGTCAGTCTATCCCAGGGCAGGTGTGGCTACAAATGTAGCTAACCACCACCAGGTTTGAATGAATGATGGGTTCCCTCTTCTCTGTGAGCGCTTTGAGTATCTAATAATAGAAAAGCGCGATATAAAATCTAATCCATTATTATTATTGAGCTCAAGCTGATTTATGATCACCCCATTCGTGGACAACAGGCCGGTCAGCAGCTTTTGAGAATCCGCCAAGGCAGACGTTCTATGAGAGAGTTCGCCAGCGAGTTTCGTTCCTTGGCCGTTGAATCTGGTTGGAATGACCAGGCGCTGCTCATCGCCTTCCAGAGTGGGCTCAACCGGGCCATTGGCAGGGAGATCGCACTAAGGCAGGCGCTCGATTCCTTAGATGAGGCTATTACCACCGCCATCAAGATTTGGAACCAAATAGCCCAGTGGCAAGAAGAGACTGTTCCCTACGTGTCTACTGCCCCTTTTGTCGACCGTGGTTTTCTGCCAAATGAACCCCAACGTCCTGTACCCCTAGCACTGCCCTCCGGGTCCCCAGGGGAAGAGCCCATTCAACTAGGGTGGACCCGTCTCTCTACTGACGAGCGCCTCCAACGGTTTAGGACTTGGAAGCTGCTCTCAGGTGTGTCGCTGCCAAGAATCCCTCCACCTGGAGCACACACCTTACGTGAATCAAATATTCTCACAATTCCCTGTCCTCCGCTGCCACGGGTGTGTCACCGTTTGAAGGTTCTCTGGATTACCAACCACCACTGTTTCCAGCTGAAGAGGCCGACATCGCTGTTCCGTCTGTCCAGAGTCACCTGCGGCGTTGTCGGAAAGTGTGGAGGGATGCGCGTGCTGACTTGCTCAGCTTAGTGGACCTAAACCGGCGCTTTGCTGACCGCCACCAGACTCCTGCCCCAGAGTACCAGACAGGCCAACATGTGTGGCTGTCCTCTAAAGACCTTCTCAGGAAGCTGTCACCCCATTTTGTTGGTCCCTATGAAATCCTTGCCATTGTCAACACAGCTGCTGTCAAGCTCAAGTTGCCCCCTCACCTGAGGATCCATCTCTCATCTCGGATTTCCACCGTGATCACCCTGACAAGCCTGGTGGATCGCCTGGAGGCGTTTCGTGAGGGGGAAGCACTGTCACAGTCCCTGCAGTGTCTTGTGTGTATATCTGTTAATTTATTAAAAATGACTAAGAATGACATATTTTGTGTGCGTCTATTGTTTATCTTTATCTGAAAACCTCATAAAACAAACTTTTCAGTGTAGAACATTCTTCTGACCACATGCATGTCAGCTGGGTGGGACTGGGACGGTCATAGAAACAAGAGAGAGGATGAAATGGGGCAGTGTTGCATAGACATAACATGTGGGTGTGTTTACATTCTGGCTGTGCAGGGAGGACATGCTGGTGTTGCAGCCCACACGTCTATCTGCTCAGGAAGATGTCAACAGGGGAAGACAAGAGGGTTTGTCAAAACACAACACACCTTGAGTGATTGTTCAGGTGCCACGAACAACAGAAACGTCACTTTTGGCATTGTCAGCTTCACGGATTGCAAGATGGGATCCAAGATTTTCTTCCCAATCTAAAATGGTGCATAACCCAGATGGGTGTCAGCAGTTTTAGTCTAAAACTTCTTCAGGGGAGTTGAGAAGATCTAGACTGCTTGATAGCTCGAGAGGCTGCCTGGGAGAGAACTGAGCATTAGCTCAGCTCAGAATCACAGGCTGAGGTCTTCTTGTCCACAAAAACAGGGTATTGTAGGAATGCAAGCTTGTAACTTCAAACATTGATTTGTTGATCATTATTCCCACATAGTAGTAGTAGTATTAGTGTGTGTATATGGGTGTATACTTAGTGTATACGGAAAGTGTTCACAGCACTTCACTTTTCCTTCAATTTGTTATGTTACAGCCTTATTCCAAACTAGAATAATTTTATTTTGGTCCTCAAAATCCTACACAAAATAATCCACAATGACAATGCGAAAAAACGTTTTTAGAAATGTTTTCAAATTTATAAAAAAATAATAAACGAACAAATCAAAAGTTTCAACTGATCATCCTTGAGATGTTCCTACACCTTCATTGGAGTCCACCTGTGGTAAATTCAGTTGGTTGGGCATGATTTGGAAAGGCACATAAGGTCCCCCACTGGCTTAGCACAAACCAAGAATGAAGTCCAAGGAATTGTCTGTAGACCTCCAAGACAGGATTGTCTTCAAGCACAAATCTGGAGAAGAGAACAGAAAAATATATGCTGCCTTGAAGGTCCCAATGAGCACAGTGGCCTTCATTATTCGTAAATCTAAGAAGTTTGGAACCACCAGGACTCTTCCTTGGGCTGGCCTGGACGTCTAAACTGAGCCTAATTTTGTTGATCATTATTATGTTATATGCAATCTGTTGTTGAGTTCCCAAATTTTGAGTGTACATAAATGAAGATGTGTGTTGCTGAGCCCGACCTGGACATAATCTGGACTGGACCTAGAAGGACCCATCCATCCATTTTCTACCGCATATTCCCTTCCCTTCAACACAGATAGACAGACAACATTCACACCCACATTCACACACTAGGGCCAATTTAGTGTTGCCAATCAGCCTATCCCCAGGTGCATGTCTTTGGAGGTGGGAGGAACCCGGAGTACCCGGAGGGAACCCACGCAGTCACGGGGAGAACATGCAAACTCCACACAGTCCACCAATCAGGCCTATATGGTAGAGTGGCCAGACGGAAGCCATTTCTTAGTGAAAACTTTGCCAAAATGCACATGAAAGACTCTCAGACTATGATAAACAAAAGGATAGAGGGAAAGATGAATACAGTGATGTACAGAGACATCCTGGATGAAAACCATCCAACCTGATGGAGCTTGACAGGTGATGCAAAGAGGAATGGGCAAAACTGCTCAAAGATAGGTGTGCCAAGCTTGACTTGAGGCTGTACTTGTTGCCAAAAGTGCATCAACAAAGTGTTGGTTAAAGGGCCTGAATACTTATGTACATGTGATTTCTTCGTTTTTTCAATTTCGAATAAAGTAGCTAAATTAAAAAAAAACATTTTACATTACTTTCCGGGTGCACTGTAATTATATATATATATATATATATATATATATATATATATATATATATATATATATATATATATATATATATATATATATATATATATATATATATATATATATATATACATATAGTCAAGGTTTCTGTTGTTTATCCATTATACAGTTGTCAGGCCTGGGTCAGAAATAGGACTCAGATGCAGAGGTGGGGATTAATCCGGCAGGGTTTTATTTTGAAAAGTTCACTTTTCACCTCTTGAGTCAGGGCAGTACAACAACGGCTATAAACTTTAACAACTGGGCAAAAAAGGTTTCACAAAATGTGAACAAACCAAGAATCACTCCAAAAGGAGGAAACAAAATTATCTATCTCTAACTACACTAGCGAGGAATATAACTATGAAATTTAAACAACAAAAGACGCTCCAAAAAGGAGGGAAAAACAATGTGCATAAAGCTTCTACACTGATTTTTATCTAGAGAAATAATTAACAAAAGGTCACTCAAAAAATGAGGAAAAGAAGAGACTCTAAAAGTAAACTCAACTCACCACTGCGACTTGAAAACTTAACAAACAAAAATTCACTCTGCTTAAGAGGAGAAAAGGAAAACTCAAATTACCAACTTGGATATACAGGATCTGTATAACAAGACGAGACAAGGCTTGGGTATGAAGCTGGAGATGCACGAGACATTCTGGCACAGAACAAAGGGAGGGGTGGGCTTATAAGACACATGGGGGTAATGGGGAACAGGTGGAAACAATCAGGGATCAGGGATGAAGTCAGACTGATGACACATAAGGAAGGGCAAGTGACCTGAAAAGAGAGGAGAGTTACATTTCAAACTAAAACATGAAATTCACAAGACACAAAAAACCAAGACAAGACATCCCTCACCGTGTGACAACAGTGCTCAATACCGGGGTAGAGCGGAATATACGTTAGGTCACGAAAAAACACAAGAGGCTATATCATCCCTACAAGCTTGTAAAAAACTTTTAGGGCTCTGCTCAAATTTGGGGTCATGGTCATTAAAATGTTAAAAATAAGTCATATACATGTTTTTTTCAACGCTTACATTTTTAGACTTTTTTTTACTTTTAACTTCAGATCTATCTGTTGGGAGAACTTTTTTTTTTTAAATGATTCATGCTATTCCTTTAAAAAATAATAATAATAATACGGTTTTGGTGGCAAAAACACAAAATATGCAATATTTTCGATCTGCCCCAAAATTTTCTAAGTGTACTATTTGATGTGAAGTAACTGGAACTGTAAATAAGTCAATAATTCATAACATTGAATTCAAAAACAGGAATTCATTATTATTTTTTGAGCAATGGCTGTTACGAAAAAAAAAAAATCTCACTGAAATTCTCAGAGATCATAAAAGTGTTCAAAATAGGCATACTTGCCAACCCTCCCGGATTTTCCGGGAGACTCACGGATTTTCCGGGAGACTCCCGGAATTCAGCGCCTCTCCCGAAAACCTCCCGGAAGAAATTTTCTCCTGAAAACCTCCCGGAATTCAGCCGGAGCTGGAGGCCACGCCCCCTCCAGCTCCATGAGGACCTGAGTGGGGACAGCGGTGACAGTCTGTTTTCACGTCCGCTTTCCCACGGTATAAACAGCGTGCCTGCCCAATCACGTTATAACTGTAGAATGATCGAGGGCGAGTTCTTGGTTTCTTATGTGGGTTTATTGTTAGGCAGTTTCATTAACGTCCTCCCAGCGCGGTAACAACACACAACAACAGCAGTCACGTTTTCGTCTACCGTAAACAGCAACGTTGTGACACTCTTAAACAGGACAATACTTCCATCTACTGTATAGCCTACGGAACTGAAAATCAAGTATTTATTTTATTTATATGTATAATAAAATAAATATATATATATATGTATATAGCTAGAATTCACTGAAAGTCAAGTATTTCATACATGTATATATATATATATATATATATATATATATATATATATATATATATATATATATATATATATATTTATATATATATATATATATATATATATATATATATATGAAATACTCGAGTTGGTGAATTCTAGCTGTAAATATACTCCTCCCCTCTTGTCCACGCCCCGAACCACGCCCCCCGCCCCCAACCACACTCCCGCCCCACCCCCGACCACGCCCCACTCCACCCCCCACCTCCCGGAATCGGAGGTCTCAAGGTTGGCAAGTATGAAAATAGGTCACTCTTTGTTTGTTCTTTTTTTTTTTTCCTTTTAACGCTTAAATGAGTAGATCCACTTCAGCTCTATCGGTCGATGGAATTTCATCTTTTTTTTTATGTTTTATGCTCTTTTTGTAAAAAAAAAAAAACAGTTTGATGACAATGTCGTAGAATTTCTGACCTTTTGACCTATATTTCTTGTCTATTAAGAATGTCCGCTCATTTTTAATTCTCTTCTATTTTGTGCCATTGAATGGACCAGTTGTGGGACAAAGGTGAATATGGAGTTATGCCAACCTGTCTACAGAATGTTTAGATTTTCCAAATATGACTAAGAGATACGAGGTTGTTTTGGAACAGACAAACCAAAACAAAACAATCATGACGCACTAGATAAAAAAACAGCAACGCACAAGAGAGATATAAAAAATGGCAGAAGACCGGGACTAGTAAGAGATTTTGGCTTGTGTGTGTCTTGTTTTCTCCGGAGTACATGTGGTCTGTCTGCACGGCCAACTCAATTCAACCTGCAATTCTGACATTGGGTAAATAAATGTGTTGTACTAAACTACTTTTGTTGCCTGCTTAAGCTTCGGACAATCCACTACAGCAAAAACACAAATTATGCAATATTTTCAATCCCCCCAAAAATCTTCAAAATGTAATATTTGATTTGAAGTAATTGGAGCCTTAAATAGGTCAATATTGATTATTTTTTTAGCAATGGAGTTTTATTTTATTCTCAGGGTTACAAAAGGGTCCCACTCCTCAAAGTGTTAGAACGAAGTAATACTTATTTTTGTACTTTTAAAGTTTTAAACTCTCGATCAACTCTGTCGATAGAAAGTACCATTTTTTTAATGTTTTTTGCTTTTTTTATTTAAAAAAAAAAAAAATGTTTTGATGGAAAAAACAGTAGATATGCAATATTTTCAATCCCCCCAGAAAATTGTCATAGTGTTATATTTAATGTGTAGTAACTGCAGCTTTAAATAGGTCAATAGTTCATCACAACATTAAATAACATTTTAAATAACATTCTCAGGGATCCAAAAGGGTCCCACTCTTAAAAGTGTTAAAAATACATTTTATTTTATTTTTTAACTTTCAATTTCAGTTTACTTGGAACATGCATACGATACAATGTAATCAGCTGTTTCATTACAGCACGTCCGAAAAGGAGTAGGAAGAAGCAGAGTTTATTTGATCTCACCCCTTTTCATATCATTTCCTTGTTCTCTTTTTGTAACAGAACAGTGAATAAATAAACAATAAAGAAATAATATACCATAGGAAGGAAACAATTAATAAATACATAAATAATCATTATCTTAAAAAAAATAAGGTTCAAGATGGCCATTATAATTGTTGTTCTTTGTACTTTGTGAACATTTGTAGTTTGAACACGAAACTGGATCATATTGGTGCTTTGTTTGATTTATTTGCTTAATCCATCCCATAATTTAATTCCACATACTGATATGCTAAAGTTTGTCAGTGTTGTACGTGCATACAAATGTTTTAAACAAGATATTTCTCCAACTTTGTATTTCTCTCTTTCACTGCTTAAAGGCCTACTGAAATGAATTTTTTAAATTTAAACGGGGATAGTAGATCTATTCTATGTGTCATACTTGATCATTTCGCGATATTGCCATATTTTTGCTGAAAGGATTTAGTAGAGAACAACGACGATAAAGATCGCAACTTTTGGTATATGACAAAAAAAGCCTTGCCCCTACCGGAAGTAGCGTGACGTAGTCAGTTGAACATTTCTGCAAAGTTCCCTATTGTTTACAGTGATGGCGGCCAGAAGTGAGAGCGATTCGAACCGAGAAAGCGACGATTTCCCCATTAATTTGAGCGAGGATGAAAGATTTGTGGATGAGGAAAGTGCAAGTGAAGGACTAGTGGGGAGTGGAAGCGATTCAGACAGGTAAGATGCTGTGAGAGCCGGGGGTGACCTGATATTCAGCTGGGAATGACTACAACAGTAAATAAACACAAGACATATATATACTCTATTAGCCACAACACAACCAGGCTTATATTTAATATGCCACAAATTAATCCCGCATAAAAACACCTAGGTGTTTGTTATGCTAGCTCCTACCTACTAGCTCCCGTCCATATAACCCGCCAATACAATTCAAACACCTGCACAACACACACAATCACTCAGCCCAAAGGACCGTTCACCTAACCCAAGATTCATAAAGCTTATATATTTAACCAAATTTACGTACGTGACACGCACATACGGGCGAGCGATCAAATGTTTGGAAGCGCGCGGGTGGGACCTGATACTCCGCTGGGAATGACTACAACAGTAAATAAACACAAGACATATATATACTCTATTAGCCACAACACAACCAGGCTTATATTTAATATGCCACAAATTAATCCCGCATAAAAACCCATAAGTGTTTGTTATGCTAGCTCCTAGCTCCCGTCCATATAACCCGCCAATACAATTCAAACACCTGCACAACACACACAATCACTCAGCCCAAAGGACCGTTCACCTAACCCAAGGTTCATTATGTCACGTGGGGGTCGCATATTTGTGCGGGATCGTTCCTCCAGTGCAACACGGACACTCCGGACAAAAACGTGAAGGTAAGAGATGATTTATTTACATAAATCATAAGCAAACAGAAAACAAGCAAAAGAAAAGCGTGCCGAACGCACGGGAAGCTAAGGCTAACACTTAGCATAGAACTAGGACATGAAACAAACCAACATAACACTTGCTTACCGCAAACACGGAGGACAGGACGAGTGAACAGAAAGGCAGGCTTAAATAGTGTCAGTGATGGCAAACAGGTGCGCGTCGGGAACACAAGCGGCAGGTGACAATAATAAGTAACCATGGTGACGAAACAAACTCACAGGTGCACAAGCAATAACAAAAGGAGTCCAAAACTAACAGAAAACACAAAAACATGATCCATGGATCATGACAGTACCCCCTCCTCAAGGACAGATACAAGATGTCCATAAAAAAAACAAGCAGGGTAAAAAGTCACGGGCGGGCGGAGGGAGGACTTGGAGGTGGGTCGCCAGGCCAAGTGTCCCCGAATCCACCGAGGCAAAGTCAAGTGGCGGCGGCAAGTGGAACGCCGCTGCAGCAGGCGAGGCGGGCGATCAGGGAGCGGCCACATTTGTGGCCGACGGCGAGGCGGGCGACCAGGGAGCGGCCACATCTGTGGTTGACGGGGAGGTGGGCGCGTCGACGCCTTCATGGCAGGCTTGGACGCCGGTACTGGCGCCTGGCGAGGAGTAGGTGCAGGCGCCTGGCGAGGAGCAGGGGCAGGCGCCTGGCGAGGAGCAGGTGCAGGCGCCTGGCGAGGAGCAGGCGCCTGGCGAGGAGCAGGCGCCTGGCGAGGAGCAGGCGCCTGGCGAGGAGCAGGCGTCTGGCGAGGAGCAGGTGCAGGCGTCTGGCGAGGAGCAGGTGCAGGCGTCTGGCGAGGAGCAGGTGCAGGCGTCTGGCGAGGAGCAGGTGCAGGCGTCTGGCGAGGAGCAGGTGCAGGCGTCTGGCGAGGAGCAGGTGCAGGCGTCTGGCGAGGAGCAGGTGCAGGCGTCTGGCGAGGAGCAGGTGCAGGCGTCTGGCGAGGTGCAGGTGCAGGCGTCTGGCGAGGTGCAGGTGCAGGCGTCTGGCGAGGTGCAGGTGCAGGCGTCTGGCGAGGTGCAGGTGCAGGCGTCTGCCGGTGTGCAGGTGCAGGCGTCTGCCGGGGTGCAGGCGCAGGCGTCTGCCGGGGTGCAGGCGCAGGTGCCAGCCAGGGTGCAGGCACAGGTGCCAGCCGGGGTGCGGGCACAGGTGCCAGCCGGGGTGCAGGAACAGGTGCCTGCCGGGGTGCAGGAACAGGTGCCTGCCGGGGTGCAGGAACAGGTGCTGGAGATGGTGGCGTCTGCAAGCCCACCGGAAAAGATGGTGGCGTCTGCAAGCCCACCCGGGCAGAGGTTAGCCATGAGCATGGCAGAGGTGGTCTAGCTGGAGGTAGCGGCTTAGCATGCCGACGGACTGGTGTTGGAGGACGGGCCGGAGGTTGCAGCTTAGTATGCCGAAAGACTGGTGGTGGCGGCCGGGATGGAGGTTGCTGCCTGGTTGGGCGCAGCTGAGCCACCCCACCAGCACAGCTCCCGGCCCCAGCCCCCCCCCCCCTCAAGGGGCGGATACCAGACGCGCTCCTTGCGGTCTGGAACAGTCTTTACGGGTGGGTGGCGGGAGGTCAGGAGGGGGGTAAAATCCTCCCCTCTAAATTGTCTAAAATGTCTTTTCCCATCCCCCACCTGAGGTCTTTTGGGAGGATGAGAGGAAAAAGTCACTGACATGGGCGGGGCATGAGTCCTTAGGGGCAGAGTCCAAAAATCAGGTGACTGGGTTTGACTAGACCTAAATTGCGAAAAAAATTCCTGATCTTTTATTTTAGGAATGAAGTCCTTAGGAGGCGGCTGACCGAAAGAGTTAGAAGAATTTAAAAAAAAATCTTCGTCTCTGACGTCATCCACAGTGGGCGTGGTGACGTCATCCGCGCGGGACTCCAGCTGACTGACAGCCCAATCTGTGAACTGCTTGGCAAAATGTGTGAGAGGATTACCAAACAACTGAGGGGAAGAGTGGGCTGTTTGAGGCGTGCTGTGTGCCGGGGGAGGAGTCTGAGGGAGCGGCGCGTCCCGGTAGCGAAGCGACTTCCGTCCTCGCTGACGCGTCCCCATCTCCTCAAAGTCCGTGGCGAAGGAACTGTTAGCTGGCCTCCTTATGTCACGTGGGGGTCGCATATTTGTGCGGGATCGTTCCTCCAGTGCAACACGGACACTCCGGACAAAAACGTGAAGGTAAGAGATGATTTATTTACATAAATCATAAGCAAACAGAAAACAAGCAAAAGAAAAGCGTGCCGAACGCACGGGAAGCTAAGGCTAACACTTAGCACAGAACTAGCACATGAAACAAACCAACATAACACTTGCTTACCGCAAACACGGAGGACAGGACGAGTGAACAGAAAGGCAGGCTTAAATAGTGTCAGTGATGGCAAACAGGTGCGCGTCGGGAACACAAGCGGCAGGTGACAATAATAAGTAACCATGGTGACGAAACAAACTCACAGGTGCACAAGCAATAACAAAAGGAGTCCAAAACTAACAGAAAACACTAAAACATGATCCGGACCATGGATCATGACAAATAAAGCTTATATATTTAAAAAAAGTTACGTACGTGAAGTGATCAAATGTTTGGAAGCGCAGCTGCGTACTCACGGTACCGCGTCTGTGTATCGAAGTCAAAGTCCTCCTGGTAAGAGTCTCTGTTGTCCGAGTTCTTCGATCTTGACTGCATCTTTCGGGAATGTAAACAATGAAACGCCGGCTGTGTTGTGTTGCTGACTTCCCTCGCAAAATACTCCGCTTCGCACCGACAACGTTCTTCTTTGCTTGCTCAGCTTCTTTCTCCATAATGCAATGAACAAATTGCAACAGATTCACCAACACAGATGTCGAGAATACTGTGGAATAATGAGATGAAAACTGAGCTATTTTGTATTAGCTTCAATGGGGGAGCCATACCTCTGTTTCACTGGCTACGTCACGCGCATACGTCTTCATCCAAAGGAGTTTTCAACCGGAAGTTTAGCGGGAAATTTAAAATTGCACTTTATAAGTTAACCCGGCCGTATTGGCATGTGTTGCAATGTTAAGATTTCATCATTGATATATAAACTATCAGACTGCGTGGTCGGTAGTAGTGGGTTTCAGTAGGCCTTTAAATCTGTAGATCAACTTCAGACCCATTCGTCAATTATAAGCTTGTATTATCTTTTTTTTAATTTTTATGTTTCCTTGATTGTGTCGACCTTTTTGTCTTGGAAAACGTTCACCACTGATTTTGATTCATTATTTTATTTTTTATTTTTTAAACAGCCTGCATGGCAACTTTGGGTTATTAAAGCACACTTTTTGTTGTTACATTATTTCTTTTTTATTCCACTTCTACAGGAGTAGTATTCATAAAATGTGCAGAGGGCCGTTAAAATATGAGCTCCGGACCCCAAATGAGCCTGAGGCCTCACTTTGGCCCCCTTTGCTCAATAGCACGGAGTACATCGTGGTCTTCTACAATCGCACGTTCGATACACGAGCACTCAGACCCGACAGGAATGTTTTAAATCACTCCATCTTTGGTTGAAGATGGCGTGCTTGCCATCATCTTGGAATACCTATCTTGTGTCTTTGTAGGCGTGTACTCCAGACAGCACACATGGTTGTTTCTGTGGCGGGGACAAATCACTACTTGCTTCTACTCCTTACAAGGCCTCTGGTCGTCTGCAATTCTAAATTGTTGACACGTAAGCCAGCGGGGGAATCGAACATGTGAGAGGCCAAAAACATAAACCCACAAGTCTTCCAGGATGCTGAGGTTGTCTGACCAGGGCTCGCTCTTCTTTCTGTTTGAAACCTTCAGTTCGGACTGGTTTGACCTCAGATGTAACCATGACTGTGTGATTCCAATTAACAAGTATGTCGAACGAATCACGATATTAAATATGGCTTTGTTGTCTGGCAATCCTGGCTCATGAACAGTATCAGTAAATCTTTGAAATGGGGGGCGGGGACACAACTATGTTGAGGGGAAGAGTCACTAAAGCTGTGAATCTTTGGGCTCCACACAATTCGATTCAATTCTTAGAGGTACCGATTCGAATCAAAACGATTCTCGATTCAAAATCAATACTTTTTAATAACATTGGGTGCCAGTTCTATTATTAACTACATTCCTCCATAAAATAGATAAACAGCCGTGATAAATGTTGGTATTACTTAAAATAAACGTGGTTTTGTTTCATACAATTCTACCCAAACATTTAATAAAGTCAGATACAAATAAGGCAAAAAGAGAAGTATCAAACACTTCTCTGTTCTAAAGTAAATATGTACAGCATATATAGGTAATCTACATCACAGGTGTCAAACTCAAGGCCCGGGGGCCACAAAAGCCTGGAAAAATTGGGTTTTAATACAATTTATATATATATATATATATATATATATATATATATATATATATATAATTTTTTTTTTTTTTTTTTTTTTTTTTTTTTTTTACTAAATACATTCGTTCTTTAAATTTTGACAGAAAAAAAATGCATATTTTAAACTTTAATATTATCTGATCATGCCAATTATATTATTATATACTGTATTGCAAAACTATTTTTGTGAGATAAAAACAAATAGTTAAATATCTGCTTGTCACCTTAATTTATGATTTTAAAGCAAGTAATACATACAAAAAAAATCTAATAATCAAATGCATATGCATTTTGATTAATCAATATTAATCACAGGTTATTACCCGCATGCATAATGTAAATTATTTTTTCGAAAGCAGCCCTCTGAAAGCAGCCATTTCTGTGATGTGGCCCCTGATCTACATCAACAATGAACAGGACAGATTAAAAAATAGAATAAATACATTTTAATCGATTAAGAATCGTTACAAATAATGGTGTTTCATTGGAAAATATTTTATTGATTTATTTTTGACACCCCTAGTATTTGCCTATTAATTAAGGGAAGCCTGTCCACTACGGCTTTGAATCTTTGGGTACCACACAATTTGATTCAGAATCTATTCTTGATTCTAAACGATTCTCGATTCAAAATCAGTATTTTTTTTTTAATAACATTGGATGCCAGTTCTTTGATTAACTACATTCCTCCATAAAATAGATCAAACAGCTCTGAGAAATTTCTTTAAAAAAAAATGGTTTTGTTGAATAAAATTCTACCCAAACATTTAATAAAGTCAAATAAGGCAAAAAGAGAAGTATCCAATACTTCTCTTATCTAAAGTCAATCTGTACAGCAGATATAGATCATATACATCAACAATATGATTTGTCTAAATCGCTGGACACATAAAAAAAAAAAAAGTAAAATGTTTTTGTAAAAAAATCGATTTTTGTTTTTTTTAATCGATTAAGAATCGTTACAAATAACAATCATGATTAATCTGAAAAACTATTTCTTTTGACACCCCTAGTAGTCACAAGTAGGGATGGTTAATAGGGGTGTGGGAAAAAATCAATTAAAATTCGAATCGCAATTCTCACGTTGTGCGATTCAGAATCGATTCTCATTTTTTAATTATTTTTTTTTTGATGAATCAATCCAACAAAACAATACACAGCAATACCATAACAATGCAATCCAATTCCAAAACCAAACCCGACCCAGCAACACTCAGAACTGCAATAAACAGAGCAATTGAGAGGAGACACAAACATGACACAGAACAAACCAAAAGTAGTGAAACAAAAATTAATATGATCAACAACAGTATCAATATTAGTTACAATTTCAACATAGCAGTGATTAAAAATCCCTCATTGACATTATCATTAGACTTTTATAAAAATTTAAAAAAAGAACAATAGTGTCACAGTAGCTTACACTTGCATCGCATGTCATAAGCTTGACAACACACTGTGTCCAATATTTTCACAAAGATAAAATAAGTCATATTTTTGGTTCATTTAATAGTTAAAACAAATTTACATTATTGCAATCAGTTGTTATAACATTGTCCTTTACAATTATAAAAGCTTTTTACAAACTGACTGGGGTAGATCCTGCTGAAATCCTATGTATTGAATGAATAGAGAATCCTTTTGAATCTGGAAAATATCGTTTTTGAATCGAGAATCGCGTTGAATCGGGAAAAAAAATCGATTTTGAATCGAATTGTGACCCCAAGAATCGATATTGAATCGAATCGTGGGACACCCAAAGATTTGCAGCCCTAATGGTTACCGTTCACATTTGAACCTATACGGAACCAACACCCGGTACCTAGGGATCGTTAACGGTACTCAACGATACCCATTTTCAGTACTTTAGTGTGTGTTAATAAATACTAATTGTTTTTATGATAAAAAAAAATCTATGTTTTATTGCAAAATCGCTGTCCAGTTGTTATATCTTTAAAAATATATATATATTTCTGATTCTCTATTGAAGTTTCAAGTCCAGGACGTTAGATGGCAGTAGTGCATAGTTTACCGTGTGTCTTGCTGAATCTAGCCTTTTGTTTTGCCCTAAAAGTGTTAATACTGTAAGTATTGTACTTATTAGGCACCAGCGGTTTGATTCTAATGTGCATCTTCGTTGTACTTTTCATGAACACATTTGGAGGTGTTGAAATCGCCGTGTAAAATCGCTAATGCTAATCAGTATCATGTCAATAGCAAAGCCAATGTATATTAGCATCAACCTAGCGTAGTTTTGGACAAGTGGAGCCTTGCTATACTTAGGATGGAGCGTTTTTTTGTTTTTTTTTGTGAATTGCTTTGTTGGCATTGAAAATTGCAACATCACCTAGAGGTAGTTTGGCTGAGTCCGCTCTCGGTGCTGCTGGAGTGATTGGCAACTGTCAAAGTGCGGAGTGCCAGTTGAGTCGGCAACTGAGCAAGTCACGCGCAACCAAGGTACCGAAACGTGGCGCCGTTGGGTTTTACGTGAATGGGTAAAACCCCAGTATTCGGTCGGTGCCAAAATAGTGCCAGATTCGGTACCCGTTCTGGGTCACATGTGGGTAGCGTTGCCAATACCGATCAAAGCCTTTCAAAGCCGATCGCAAAAGCTGATCTCCTTTGGCTGATATTTTATTTAATTGTGTCCCCCCAGCCGACAGAGTTGGCTCGCAGATGTCTCTGTTGTGTGGTACGTATCGTACAAGTACCATTATCACTGGAGGACGAGGTTAAACATGTTACACATAGAGTAAGAATAAGTGGACATGGAGATGTGCAAATCACTAAGCTAGCTTGAAACAAGCGAAGAAAGAAGTGATTTGTAAAGTTTAGGAAGTGTAGATGGATGCGCGTTACAGCTGGAAGTTAGCAGATATCAACAGGAAGTGAACGAGTAGATCAATAAGAGTTATAGAGAGGATAATATAACAATGTTTGTTGCTGTCTAGAGGCCAGGTGTGCACGTATGTGGATGGCAGATCCATATATCGGTAGTGAATAAGTGACATGAATTATATTTATACAGCTCTTTTCTCTGGAGACTCAACGCGCTTTACATAGTGAAACCCATTATCTACATTTTAAGCTACATTTAAACCAGTGCGGCTGTGGCTCAGCTCTACCAGCTGTGTTAGGTGATGTCATGTCTGTTCATGTTTTTGTTTTGGCCATGTGTTTGTTTTTTGGACTCTTTTTAGTTCCTGGATGCACTTCCTTGTTTGGTTTGGTTTCCATGGTCACCCATTAGTTTTCACCTGTCATGTCACGCACCTGTTTCACGTTTTGAGTCACGCACCTGTTGTTAATCATGTCTGTTATTTAAGTCTTTCTTTCTGTTCACTCGTTCTGCGTTCATTGTCTTTATGTCACACCAGTTCATGCCTTTGACCAAGTAAGTTTCTAAGTCCATGCCATAGCTTCTGCTTATTAGCAGCTTCATTTGTGTTTTAGGCACGCTTGCCTTTTTTGCTTTATTGTTTGCGTTTGTGATAGTTTTGAGTGATTTATGTTTAATAAATCCAAGCTCACCCTCACGCTGTCGTCCGGAGCCGTCTTTGCATGGGAAGAACAACCCCGCAGCCAGCTGCGACCCCCCCACGTGACAGCATGAACGCCGCAGACGAGCCACGAAGAGGTGATGGAGACACGCTGGCGAAGATGGAGGCCAGCCAGAAAGGCTTCTTTCGCCAGCATGGCGCGTTGTTCACAACAAAATTCCCCAACCAGCCCGGTCTTCATCGCCGCCGCAGGAGACCCGTGCTGATGACGTCATCCCGCACACTGGTGATGACGTCAGACACCAAGACTTTTTTTTAGACTCTATTTACGCCCTCTGTCAGCCGCCCACTAAAGACTTTGTTTCTAAAAATAATCCTTTTGAGAATTTTTTTTCTAAATTTAGACTTTTTCAGACCCAGTCTAAAGTAGGGGTAGTGAATAGAATTTCTGGACAATATAATGGGGAGGATTCTGCCCCCCTCCTGACCTCCCTCCACCCACCCCAAAAGACGGTTCCGGAGCGCGTCTGGGATCCGCTCCTTGAGGGGGGGGCTAGGGCTGGGAACTGTTCAGGTGGGGCAGTTCTTCGGTCTGCCAAGCCACAGCCTCCAGCACGGCCACCACCACCGGTCTTTCCACGCTGCCAAGCTCCAGTTGCTGCACCACGCCAAGCTCCAGTTGCTGCACCACGCTGCCAAGCTCCAGTTGCAGCTTCACGCCAAGCGCCAACAGTCGCAGCTTCACGCCAAGCGCCACCAGTCGCAGCTTCACGCCAAGCGCCACCAGTCGCAGCTTCACGCTGCCAAGCTCCAGTTGCTGCACCACGCTGCCAAGCTCCAGTTGCTGCACCACGCTGCCAAGCTCCAGTTGCTGCACCACGCTGCCAAGCTCCAGTTGCTGCACCATGCTGCCAAGCTCCAGTTCTTGCACCACGCTGCCAAGCTCCAGTTCCTCCACCTTGCCAAGACCCACCACGCCGAGCTCCGGTACCAGCTCCACGACGGCAAGCTCCGGTACCAGCTCCACGACGGCAAGCTCCGGTACCAGCTCCACGACGGCAAGCTCCGATACCAGCTCCACGCCAAGACCGAGACCCACGACAAGACCAAGACCGAGACCCACGCCAAGACCAAGACCGAGACCCATGCCAAGACCAAGACCAAGACCCATGCCAAGACCAAGACCCACCCACGCCAAGACCAAGACCAAGACCCACGCCAAGACCAAGACCAAGACCCACGCCAAGACCAAGACCAAGACCCACACCAAGACCAAGACCAAGACCCACGCCAAGACCAAGACCAAGACCCACGCCAAGACCACGACCAAGACCCACGCCAAGACCAAGACCAAGACCAAGACCCACGCCAAGACCAAGACCAAGACCCACGCCGCCATGACCAAGACCCACGCCGCCAGGACCAAGACCCACGCCGCCAGGACACGCCACGCCAAGCTTTGCCGGCAGACGCACCACGCCAAGCTTCGTCATCTGCTACTTCCACGCCTGCCACGACGACGAAGCGCCTGCCTTCTCGTCTGCCACGGATGTGGCCGCTGCCTGGTCGTCCGCCACGCCGGGTGCGCCCACCTTCTCGTCGGCCACGGGTGTGGCCCTTCCCGGGTCGTCCACCTCGCCTGCGGCGGCGGCGAGTGGAACGCTCATAAATACAGTAAACACAGAACTAAATATAGTAAAAAAAAATGGATGGACACAAATAAATTATCTTTGAATACAAATAAAGCTAAGATAGTGATGTTTGGAAATCGCAACATAACGTCTGAACAGAAAATAAGTATTGATGGTACCCAAATTGAAATCGTAAATGAGAATACATTTTTGGGAGTAATATTTGATAGTAAACTATCATGGAAACCTCATGTCAGACACATTAAAACAAAAATCTCCAAAAGCCTCTCAATTATAAACAAAGCAAAACTATACCTCAATGAAAATGCACTCCGTACTCTATACTGCACCTTGGTACTCCCATACCTTACATACTGTGTTGAAGTATGGGGGAATACTTACCACAACACAATTCATCCTCTGATCATATTACAGAAAAGAGCAGTGCGGATCATTCACAACGTTGGTTGTTTAGAACATAATAATAATCTGTTTATGCAATCAAAGTTGCTCAAATTTGATGACCTTGTTAAATATAATACATTAATAATCTTATATAAAGCATTTAACAAATAATTGCCGCCTAATCTACAACGTTTTTTTATAAGACGTGTGCAGGCTCATTACTTGAGAGGCTTTGGATATTTCTTATTGCCGAGAGCTCAAACCACTCGTAAACGTTTTTGTGTGTCTGTATGCGGAGTAAAACTATGGAACAAACTGGACTTACAACACAAGCGATGCCAAACTATTAATCGATTTAAACTATTATACAAACATGGAGTCTGGTTCAAATATAGAGATGAGGGTCTTTAAATTGACCTGCTGCTGTACTCTGTCTCAAAGTGTTAACATGTGCTCAATGTTTCCTTACCATTATTGCTATGTTGTCTATTACCTTTATTGCTATGTTGTCTATTACCATTGTTGGTATATTCATTATTCCTACATTTTTTTATACAAATTATTGTTACAGTGTAAAAATTATTGTTACCTGTGGTAATGCCACTATGATACAACATCTGTATTATAATCCTTGAACAAAGTAAGAGTGAAACTCATGTGAATAATCACTGAATGGAGAACTGGGGGATTAAATAAATTATCTTCTTCCCACTCCCTTTCAGGCAAAACTGGACAATCATGCATTACATACTATACATTACCTTTTGCACTATATTATTTTATATTATTATGTGTTGTCAACTTTGTACTTTTTAATGTCATTGCCTGAAATAAATAAATAAATAAATAAATGAAAAAAAAAAAAGAAAATTAATGGACCTATCTGTGTTGGCCCTGCGATGAGGTGGCGTCCAGGGTGTACCCCGCCTTCCGCCCGATTGTAGCTGAGATAGGCACAAGCGCCCCCCGCGACCCCAAAAGGGAATAAGCGGTAGAAAATGGATGGATGGATGAATGGTAGCCTGGAGGATCCTCCAAGCGTCATTGCTATGGCAGTCACCCGGCTACTACAACATGACCACTACGTAGAGACAATTCATCACATCTTGGTTAATTCTTGTAAGTTGGAACTTGGCTTCCATGTGCTGAAACCACGGGCGTAAATTGTGTTGCAAAAAATTGGTCAACTTGACAGTCGCAGCTACAACCACAAA
>NC_084737.1:63135525-63223025 GCF_033978785.1 Entelurus aequoreus
TTTCCTGACAATTTAAATCAATGTTCAAGTAAATTAATTGTTTTTATTGTAAAGAATAATAAATACATTTTAATTTAATTATTCATTTTAGCTTCTGTTTTTTCGACGAAGAATATTTGTGAAATATTTCTTCAAACTTATTATGATTAAAATTTTAAAAAAAATATTCTGGCAAATCTAGAAAATCTGTAGAATCAAATGTAAATCTTATTTCAAAGTCTTTAGAATTTATTTTCAAGTTTTTGTTCTGGAAAATCTAGAAGAAATAATGATTTGTCTTTGTTAAAAATATAGCTTGGTCCAATTTGTTTTTATTCTAACAAAGTGTAGATTGGATTTTAACCTATTTAAAACATGTCATCAAAATTGTAAAATTAATCTTAATCAGGAAAAATTACTAATGATGTTCCATAAATTGTTTTTTTATTTTTTCAAAAATATTCGAATTAGCTAGTTTTTCTCTTCTTTTTTCCGGTTGAATTTTGAATTTTAAAGAGTCGAAATTGAAGATAAACTATGTTTCAAAATTTAATTGTCATTTTTGTCGTGTTGTCTCCTCTTTTAAACCGTTCAATTAAGTGTAAATTTAATTAATTATTAATAATAACAGAGTTAAAGGTAAATTGAGCAAACTGACTATTTCTGGCAATTTATTTAAGTGTGTATCAAACTGGTAGCCCTTCGCATTAATCAGTACCCAAGAAGTAGCTCTTGGTTTCAAAAAGGTTGGTGACCCCTGTTCTAGATGATGAATCATGCTTCTCACCTGGATAGTAGAAGGTTGTGGACATAAACCGAGGAGTTGGTCAACTTTGACATCCAACTTAAACCCCTAGATGGCGAGAAAGACATGAAATGACACTCGTTTGGGGCCACCATTTCGTTTTTGAGCCTGCATGAGGATTATGATTAATCTTGCATCTAAATGTTAAGATATAAACATCCCACCAGTCTGCATCCCGGTGAGAGCAAACATTGTACATACAGTAAGTGTTTTAGGATGTTCATAGTTTCTGTTACTTGCAGTGTTAATTTTGTTGACTAAAAATCCATCCATCCATCTTCTTCCGCTTATCCAAGGTCGGGTCGCGGGGGTAGCAGGGAAGCCCAGACTTCCCTCTTGTTTGTCTTAATTATTGTTAACAGTGTTAACTTTGACAGCAGTTTTAATGTAGTTTTAATCATAGTAATAGTCTTTTGACAAAAATGTTTTTAGTTTTCGTAATATTTTAGTCATCTAAAATCATTTAGTTTGAATTGTTTTAGTCAACCAAATTCCTCAATAGTTTAGTGTAATAACATTACAGTGAATTTTTCCAACTAAATTATAAAGTATAAAGGCATCTTTGAAGTTGTTTTGAAACCACTTTTATTAGGTTTTGGTGCGGGGCATCTTAAAAACTAAATTCACAACACAAACTGTTTTAGTCAGGGGAAAATGGATTGTTGACGATAACATAAATCAATTTTAGTCAGCAATATTAACACTGACTTAGCAATACTGCTACATGCTGCATCTGTTTAGCACGCAGCTTCTAAAACTTGGAGATCATCCTCCTTATATTCAGACTAAAAAATACAAGTTTCTGTTCATAATTTGTCCCAAATGCAGAGGACAAATTTCACCACACCTAGTGTGTGTGTGACAATCATTGGTACTTTAACTTTAACTTTAACAAAGTAGTCTTTGTTGTCTTTCATGAAGTCTGCCATGATGAGTAGTGTGGTTGTTGTTGAAGGGAAAAGCGAACGTTGTGATGTGTCTGTGAAATGAATATGCCACTGTATGCTTAAAATTAGCAAAATATGTAAATATAACAAGTTATTATGAATGTTACTAACTTACATACTGTATATGCTTACAGTGTGTATTTAAAACCTTGATGGAGGTTTTTAAATCCCTTTACAGGCGGAATAGAGCTGACTTTTGCTAGCCTTCATTTACGAGTTAGAAAACATTAAAAAAAAAAAAAAAGGAATACACATGTTCTTTTCTCACATAAGGAGGGACAAAATTCCCCTCAAAAAGTAAATGACAGTTTTATAGCATGTTTGAGTTCCGCTAAGAGCCACATTTGATGATGATGGACCAAAATGTGCAAAGAAAATTGCGGACACTAGACCAAGCTGTGAGACTGCGCAGGGGTTGGTTGCATTTACGGATATTGGTGCGATTGAGGGACTGATTCCTACTGTTTACAAACCATCATACTTGCCAACCCTCACAAATTTTCCGGGAGACTCCCGAATTTCAGTGCCTCTCCCGAAAATCTCCCGGGACAACCATTCTCCCGAATTTGTCCCGATTTCCAGCCGGACTTAAGGCACGCCCCCTCCAGGTCCGTACGGACCTGAGTGAGGACAGCCTGTCGTCACGTCCGCTTGGCCAACCAAAAAGTAACCACAGAACACGATACCATGTAGTGTTCTGTGGTTACTTTTTGGTTGGCCAACGGTTTACGTTGTGCGCACCCTGACGGCAAGTGTGGGAGTCGGTTCTGAAGTATTAAGTAAAGAGACGTAACTTCATCCCCTCGCCTGGTTATTGACTCCAACCCAGAATATTACACTGCCCATACTTATGCGCCTTCAAAGGCTGTGCTACTGGCTGCAAAGCATTGCACTTTCAAATACAACAATGAGTAGAGAGGAGTGTTATGTGTGTATATGTGTAAATAAATGAACACTGAAATTCAAGTATTTATCTTGTGTATATATATATATATATATATATATATATATATATATATATATATATATATATATAAGAAATACTTGAATTTCAGTTAATTCTAGCTATAAATATACTACTCCCCCTTAACCCCGCCCCCCAGACCCCGCCCACCTCTACCCCTCCCAAATTTGGAGGTCTCATTGTTGGAAAGTATGCAAACCATAGCTTCTAGATCGGTGGTTGTCAAACTTTTTTCACCTAGTACCACCTCAAAAAAACACTTGGCTCTCCAAGTACCACCATAATGACCGACATTATAATACAGTAGCGTGGTAGGCCTAAGTATTCTTTAAAAACAAGGCAGCATATATTTAATATTTTCAAACAACGCAACATTACACACAGTTTGAACAGTAACACTGTGTTTGAATATAGGGAAATAAAACACTGTACTTTAAATAAGTGATTCTCTGGCGTACTCACAGTCTGAGAATCCCTGCTCTAAAGTACGTTTAGAATGGAAGGCATGAAGACTAGAAATACTTTGACAAGTGTTCGTGTTACTGACTTCTCTCCGCTCCCCGCGGCGCTGAAGCATAGAGCCGTCAGCTTGAGCAAAAAGCTTTGGCCTTTATTCTCGTCTCGTCTCTCGGCTCGTTTGCTTTAATCTGTCGTCCTGAACAAGCCCCGGTCAGAACTGCTTCCTTGGAGACCGGAAATAATTCCTCCTCCGACAACTGGGATTTCCAGTCAGCAATATTCTGACATCACCTTGAGAGCGAGGAAGGAGCCAAGTCCCTAACCTCCCTGCACCGAGGAACATGATGAGGTTAATGAGGAAGGTGGGCTTCTTCAATGCTCCGCTGTCTACCAGCTAGCTCACCTGTCCTCTTGGGACAAAATCAAGACACATATATACATATATATATATATATATATATATATATATATATATATATATATATAGGATAAACCACAGAAACCTCGACATATATATATATATATATATATATATATATATATATATATATATATATATATATATATATATATATATATATATATATATATATATATATATATATATATATAGTTGAGGTTTCTGTGGTTTATCCTTTATACAGTGGTCAATACCAGGGTAGAGGAAAAAACAGAGGATATCATCCCTACAAGCCTGTTTCGTAGGTTTCCTGTATATATATATATATATATATATATATATATATATATATATATTTTTTTTTTTTTTTTTTTTTTTTTTTAAAGGCCTACTGAAACCCACTACTACTGACCACGCAGTCTGATAGTTTATATATCAATGATGAAATCTTAACATTGCAACACATGCCAATACAGCCGGGTTAACTTATAAAGTGCAATTTTAAACTTCCCGCTAAACTTCCGGTTGAAAACGTGCGCGTGACGTCAATCGTTGAAACGGAAGTATTCGGACACCATTGTATCCAATACAAAAAGCTCTGTTTTTATCGCCAAATTCCACAGTATTCTGGACATCTGTGTTGGTGAATCTTTTGCAATTTGTTTAATGAACAATGAAGACTGCAAAGAAGAAAGCTGTAGGTGGGATCGGTGTATTAGCGGCTGGCTGCAGCAACACAACCAAGAGGACTTAGACTTGGATAGCAGACGCGCTATCCGATGCTAGCCACCAACCGCATCGATGATCGGGTGAAAGTCCTTCGTCGCTCCGTCGATCGCTGGAACACAGGTGAGCAGGGGTGTTGATGAGCAGATTAGGGCTGGCTGGCATAGGTGGATAGCTAATGTTTTTAGCATAGCTCTGTGAGGTCCCGTAGCTAAGTTAGCTTCAATGGCGTCGTTAACAACAGCATTGTTAAGCTTCGCCAGGCTAGAAAGCATTAACCGTGTAGTTACAGGTCCATGGTTTAATAGTATTGTTGATTTTCTGTCTATCCTTCCAGTCAGGGGTTTATTTCTTTTGTTTCTATCTGCAGTTAAGCACGATGCTATCACGTTAGCTCCTTAGCTAAAGTGCTTCGCCGATGTATTGTCATGGAGATAAAAGTCACTGTGAATGTCCATTTTACGTTCTCGACTCTCATTTTCAAGAGGATATTGTATCCCAGGTGGTTTGAAATACAAATCTGTGATCCACAATAGAAAAAGGAGAAAGTGTGGATTCCAATGAGCCCTTGTACCTAAGTTACGGTCAGAGCAAAAAAAGATACGTCCTGCACTGCACTCTAGTCCTTCACTCTCATGTTCCTCATCCACGAATCTTTCATCCTCGCTCAAATTTATGGGGTAATCGTCGCTTTCTCGGTCCGAATCGCTCTCGCTGCTGATGTAAACAATGGGGAAATGTGAGGAGCCTTTCAACCTGCGACTTCCGGTACAAGCAAGGCTTTTTTTTATCAGCGACCAAAAGTTGCAAACTTTATAGTCGATGTTCTCTTCTAAATCCTTTCAGCAAAAATATGGCAATATCGCGAAATGATCAAGTATGACACATAGAATGGATCTGCTATCCCCGTTTAAATAAAAAAAATTCATTTCAGTAGGCCTTTAAGTTACCCATGATTGTCACATACACACTAGGTGTGGCAAAATGTTTCTCTGCATTTGACCCATCACCCTTGATCACCCCCTGGGAGGTGAGGGAAGCAGTGAGCAGCAGCGGTGGCCGCGCCCGGGAATCATTTTTGGTGATTCAACCCCCAATTCCAACCCTTGATGCTGAGTGTCAAGCAGGGAGGTAATGGGTCCCACATAATGGGACCCACATCTGCGGTCCCCTCCAAGGTTTCTCATAGTCATTCTCATTGACATCCCATTGGGTTGTGAGTTTTTCCTTGCCCTTATGTGGAATCTGAACCGAGGATGTCGTTGTGGCTTGTGCAGCCCTTTGAGACACTTGTGATTTAGGGCTATATAAATAAACATTGATTGATTGATTGATATCACGGACCGTAGATGGTGAAATCCCTAAATTCCTTGCAATAGCTCGTTGAGAAATGTTGTTCTTAAACTGTTCGACAATTTGCTCACAAAGTGGTGACCCTTGCCCCATCCTTGTTTGTGAATAACTGAGCATTTCATGGAAGCTGCTTTTATACCCAATCATGGCATCCACCTGTTCCCAAGTAGCCTGTTCACCTAAATTGTTGTTTCATCTGACATCACATGGACAAAGATAAGACCTTCTGGAGGAAATTTATGTGGTCAGATGAAACAAAAATTTAGCTGTTTGGCCACAATACTCAGCAATATGTTTGGAGGAGAAAAGGTGAGGCCTTTAATCCCAAGAACACCATTCCTATCGTCAAGCAAGGTGGTGGTAGTATTATGCTCTGGGCCTGTTTTGCTGCCAATGGAACTGGTGCTTTACAGAGAGTAAATGGGACAATGAAAAAGGAGGATTACCTCCAAATTCTTCAGGACAACCTAAAATCATCAGCCTGGAGGTTGGGTCTTGGGCGCAGTTGGGTGTTCCAACAGGACAATGACCCCAAACACACGTCAAAAGTGGTAAGAGAATGGCTCAATCAGGCTAAAATGAAGGTTTTAGAATGGCCTTCCCAAAGTCCTTCCCAAACGTGTGGACAATGCTGAAGAAACAAGTCCATGTCAAAAAACCAACAAATTTAGCTGAACTGCACCAATATTGTCAAGTGGAGTGGTCAAAAATTCAACCAGAAGCTTGTGGATGGCTACCAAAAGCATTTTATTGCAGTGAAACCTGCCAAGGGACATGTAACCAAATATTAACATTGCTGTATGTATACTTTTGACCCAGCAGATTTGGTCACCATTTCAGTAGACCCATAATAAATTCATAAAAGAACCAAACTTCATGAATGTGTTTTGTGACAAACAGGTATGTGCTCCAATCACTCCATCACAAAAAAATAAGAGTAGTAGAAATGATTGGAAACTCAAGACAGCCATGACATTATGTTCTTTACAAGTGTATGTAAATTTTTGACCGCAACTGTAAGTGAACGGTCCATTGACACTTTGTTTCATGATAATGCTTTTTGGCGCGGATGTGTGTTCACACGCTGCTGACGCAGCATCAGGAACAACTGGTTTATTGTCTTGCTCATGGGAACTTGGATTAGGAATGAAACACGGCGTCGCATCCGTGCTCGTGATGGAGTCGTTTCAAACGGACGTCTGGTTTCATGGTTGCCGTCGGCGACATACTCTGTCGGTCCTCCCTTGTGTGTTGTTGATGAACGAGTCGTGACAGCAAACACAAATACTGATCAGAATAGTTGAAGAGTGGTGATTGCTTCACTTCCACCTACTGCAAGGCTGTCCTGATTCCTCACAAGGCCTTGGTTTTCCTGACGTGCACATCCATACTGAGAGATCGATACTTCTGATACTTTAGTTCAGAGGTGTCCAAACTTTTTCCACCAAGGGCCGCACACTGAAAAGTCAAATATATGCGGGGGCCATTTTGATAAAAACAGACATTGTGTTAGCTTTGTATTATAGATGACTAAGTATACTATTATTATTTTTAGAACATTTCAGTTTTTTCTCATTACATGCCGATTTTTTTGCTCTTTTTTGTTACATTTTTACTGTCGCTTTTATATTATGATTTTGTAAGTGAGTCAAAATTCCAAAAATATTAATGTTCAGTTACATATTTAACAGTGTTTATTATTGTTGTTGTGATTTTTCAAAGTAATAATCAATTAATTCAAAAGTTACAATTATTTATTTTTTTAATTAACTAACTAAACTTTGTTTATATTTTAAGTATACATATTTTTTATTTTGAGAGATTCTAATATTTTAGACCAAGGCTGTATACTGAAAGTCAAGTATAGGGGAGGGAGCATTTTGATATTTTTTAAATCAGTAAAAAAAAAATTACTACAAACAGATATTTTATATATTTTTCTTATATTTTTACTGTTATTTTGACATTATTTTCATTATTCAAAAAAATTACTTAACAGATATTGTATGTATTTAAAGACAAAACGTTGTGTTATAGGTGACTAAGTATATATAATAATAATAATATGATTGTGTAACTGCGTAGCCTAGTGTGTCAACTCTGCCTGTAGACAAATATTAATTTTCTGTTACATATGTAACAGTGTTTATTATTGTTGTTGTTATTTTTGTCACCTAATTCTTAAGTTAGAAACATGTTATTTTTGATTAACTTACTAACTAAACTTTGTTTATATTTTAAGTACATTTTGTTTTTATTTTTGAAAGTTTCTAATATTTTAGACCAGGGCCGCATACTGAAAGTTAACCTAGGGGTGTGTGTGTGTGTGTGTGTGTGTGTGTGTGTGTGTGTGTGTGTGTGTGTGTGTGTGTGTGTGTGTGTGTGTGTGTGTGTGTGTGTGTGTGTGTGTGTGTGTGTGTGTGTGTGTGTGTGTGTGTGTGTGTGTGTGTGTGTGTGTGGACACCTGACTTGCTATGATAAGATCGTAGTGTGAGATTTGGAAAAGAGGAATGTTCAATTCAACGAAGCAAAAAAAAAAAAATTTGAATATGTTGAAAAAGATAGCATGTAGTTTATTCATATCAGAAATGTTTTCAAGCAGGCAGAGGAAAAGCTACGGTAGAGCTCGCGAAGTAACGATTAACGGTATAAATGATAAGGCCCGGTCTAAGTCCTGACCATTCGTATTTCCGTTTTAAAATGAAATTGTCCTAAAACCGTGACTGATAAATGTACTTTGATAAAACCACAGATTGGTGACAATGTTCATTCACTGGCGAAACAAGCTGACGCTAACATGAATACAAGAGGCATTAATGCCCTTCCCCATCACAAACATCATATTGATAACCGTTAGGGCTGTGAATCTTTAATGGGTCCCACGATTTGATTAAATATCGATTTTTGAGGTCACGATTCGATTCAAAATCGATTTTTTTTTTCAATTCAACACGATTCTCGATTCAAAAACGATTTTTTTCCCGATTCAAAATGATTCTCTATTCATTCAATACATAGGATTTCAGCAGGATCTACCCCAGTCTGCTGACATGCAAGCAGAGTAGTAGATTTTTGTAAAAAGCTTTTATAATTGTAAAGGACAATGTTTTATCAACTGATTGCAATAATGTAAATTTGTTTTAACTATTAAATGAACCAAAAAATATGACTTATTTTATCTTTGTGAAAATATTGGACACAGTGTGTTGTCAAGCTTATGAGATGCGATGCAAGTGTAAGCCACTGTGAAACTATTCTTTTTTTTTTATATATATATAAATGTCTAATGATAATGTCAATGAGGGATTTTTACTCACTGCTATGTTGAAATTTTAACTAAAATTGATACTGTTGATAAAATTCATTTTTGTTTCACTACTTTTGGTTTGTTCTGTGTCATGTTTGTGTCTCCTCTCAATTGGTCTGTCTATTGCAGTTCTGAGTGTTGCTGGATCGGGTTTGGTTTTGGAATTGGATTGCATTGTTATGGCATTGCTGTGTATTGTTTTGTTGGATTGATTAATTAAAAAAAAAAAAAAAAAAATGTTTAAATAAATAAATAAAAAATCGATTTAAAAAAAAAAAGAATCAATTCTGAATCGCACAACGTGAGAATCGCGATTCGATTTCGAATCATTTTTTTCCCACACCCCTAATAACCGTGATAATTTTTTTGTAAACAGGTTAAAAATGTATCCATTTTTTTCAAAGCAAAAACTGTTCTCAACTGTAAAATTTACGGAGTCAACATCAACATATCGTAATGTCCGATACATCCTGACTGTATTTTTTTTTTTTTTACGATGAATTCTTGGCAACCATTGCTGCCGGTATTTTACCGTAAATTGTGTGGATTTTTTAAATATATTTTTTTAACAGTAGGTAACTTGGTGAAGCAGTTGGAGCATAGCAATATCTAGTGATGGGTCCGGCAACACAGATGCATCGGCGCATGCGTCGAGCTCATAGAGCGATACCCTGTGTCGGTGCGCGTATCGCTTTTAGAAAGTCACGTGACCGAACACGAGCTGTTTTGTTCACGTGACCGCTCATGAGCTGTTCTGGTCACGTGACCGCTCATGAACTGTATCGCACTAACGCCTGCGCGCCAAACTGTGTTTATTAGGAAGCGGCGCAATGCGTGTTGTTGACGAACACCGTTAGGGCCGCTTGTTGTCTCTGTCACTCAAAGTTGCATTTCAAAATTACACAGAATAAATGTGTTTATTTTGTTTAGAATTCAGATGGGTTTGATTTGGTGCGCGGCATATATTGGCTGTGCTGCGCACGGTGTGCGCGGAGGACGCTTGAGCACTGCGCAATTGCGCAGGCGCACACCTTAGAGGGAACGTTGCTCACAGGGCACAGAGGAGGCGTCAGTGCGATACAGTTCGCGTATCGGTCACGTGACCAAAGCAGCTCATGATCGGTCACGTGACTTTCTAAAAGCGGTACGCGCACCGACACAGGGTTTCGCTCTATGAGCTCGACGCATGCGCCGATGCATCTGTGTTGCAGGACCCATCACTACTGTTATTAGAGAAGGTACAGGAATGACGGCGTGGCGAAGTTGGTAGAGTGGCCGTGCCAGCAATCGGAGGGTTGCTGGTTACTGGGGTTCAATCCCCACCTTCCACCATCCTAGTCACGATACATGTTCACATTATTTGACTGTATCTAAAAAAGATAAAAAATATATTTTTATTTAAATGAAGATATGAAATAATCCTAAATGGAATACAATGACTTGGTTTATATTATTGTATATACTAGGTCATAAAATCAGTGTCAGTTGAGTCGGTCCATAGGTTGCTTGTAGGGATTTTTAATGTCCAGCAGATGTCAGTATTTAGTGACACAGTATCGACACAGTATCAATACAGTTTTGCAATGTGTCGAAACGCTTCATGAGGCCTCATCAACCCATCACTAGCAATATCTAAACATTTATCCATGAAAATAAGAAGCATCTGGAGGGGGTATTGTAAATATTGTGCATTATTATAGTCTTGCAGTGGTGGTGACAAACCCCAAGGTGCAGAGATGACAGGCTTGGTACAAGAAAACATGGTTTTAATGTTAAAAAAAAAGCAAGGAAAACACAAACCAGAAACCAGGAAACAGCAACCAGGGACAGGAGTCAGGATCCAGGGAATAGCTCACAGCATTCAAGAAACAGGCAGTCCACAGCATACAGCAAGCAATACTCCAGCACTGACTGGAGGGCAAGGCAGGTATAAATAGCAGCCGACTGATTGACACCAGGTGTGGCCGGGTGCCAATAAGTCGCAGCTGAGGGGAACAGCGCTAAGGGAGGCAAGCAGGAAACTGAACAAAAATAAGAGCACTGACAGGAAATAACACAAACAGAGGTCAAACTAAAACATAACCAAAACTGTCAGTGACAAGCCTGACAATTATCACATTACATCATAAAACTACTGTACTTCTAATATTTATTATCTAAAAGTTTGTTTTTACTTTTAAACGGCATGCTACAAGTTAAAATTTTGATTTTTTTTGGGGGGGGTGGGTCTAGTGTACGTTAGGAAACCTTGTGGCTATCGTGCATTTGGTCCTGTGGTTGGCACGCTCGTCTCTCATGCCGAAACAGAAAGCAGGGACCGAACCAGGCGGGTTACACAAGCACCTATTGTTGTTTTGCAATACGTTTTTTTCAAAGTACGATCTGCGTGACGGAACTTGTCGTCAATCCTTACCGCAAAACTACGTCTTGCCGACCTTGAAATTTCTTGGAATTTGATGACACAATTGTAATTATTGGCAAAGCAATGCGTTTGGACTTTCAAGACATGTTAGCCTACTGCTTTGCTACGTTTGGTGTTCATCTCCAACCCCAGGATGCAGGGACGGCAGGCAAAGTGCGAGTAGATGTATTTAATGAGAAAAAGACAGGAAGTAGAGTGGAAATAAAGGCGCTGGAAGTGAAAAAAAATGTGTGGTATTCCCCTCCTTTAGAGCGTAACATTGTCCCTCTTTAACAAGCCTCAAACGCACAAGCTAAAATAAGACATGAGACTTGCCATTCTTCCTTCTGCACTTTTCCCATCTGGCCCCTCCGGGCATGGCAGGAGACCGCGACTGTGAGCCATCTGACAGTCCTGGTCCTTGGCAAGCAGGACCTCAGAACAGACAAAGCCCGGTCTTGCCTCGTCTGACCCACAATGCACCTCCCCGGAGATGCTCACGTCACTGCCGGGGGGTGAGCGACGCTGCAAGCCGAGTGTCGCATTCGACGGAGAAGTACATTTACTGTACGCTACTAAAACAGAGTTGGTACTTCTAAATCAGTGGTTCTCAAACCTTGTTTTCGGCAAGTACCACCATAATGACCGTAGTAGGCCTAAGTTATCATTAAAAAAAAAATTATTTATCGATTAAAATTAATATCCGTGTAACATTATGCACAGTTTGAACAGTAACACTGTGTTTGAATATTACATTAAGTGATTCTTTGGCGTACCAAGAGATGCAGCCCGCGTACCGTTTGAGAATCACTTTGGTAAATTATTTCCGTCTGCGTTTTATATTCGTATTGCAGTTTATCGTTTAGTGTAGGAGTCTCTTACAATAGTCGCTCTTTGTTGGCATACATGTTATCAATGGATGAAAGATTGTTCAACAACAGGACAGGCTGCATAGACCCCAATGACATCATTCATGATCATGTGAGAGTCCGGTCTATAGGGGGACGGCAGAGCGTTGTAGGAGGTCTCCATCCGGGTCACACAGGTCATGACTTGGCACAGCTAGCACGTCCTCCAGACTGGTATCTCTCCAAAGATGAGCGTATCACTGTTGTGGACTATTTTCTCTGCCATAATAATCTATGTGTTTGCTAACAGTAACTCTTATTGCGTTCCGTCGCATGCTGAAAAATCAAAGCATTTTGATATTTTTCATTTTCAAAACCAATACAATAAAAAATATTTTTATTTTTTAAACCTTTAGGGCTCCTCTCAAGTTCGGTCCTAGGGACACGGAATGGTCTCAGTCATAAAAGACAAAAAAAAAAAGTAATGGATCCGTCCATCTTCTTTGGCTTATCCGAAGGCGGGTCGCGGGGGCAGCAGCCTAGGCACGGAAAGTCAGACTTCCCTCTCCCTGCACTGTCTTGAAAAGAAAAATAATAACAAAAATTTGCAATTCCGGTAAGAATTGCGCGTGAATGCCATATGTGCGGAAGCCGCCGATACACGTGAGTGGAAGTGAAATGTCCAGGGTGAGTGGAGTGTGTGGACGGTAGAGCGGTTCAAATCGGATGAGAAAAGTGGAATGTACAGCAGATGGTATTTTTCCCATTCATTGTCAATGGGGAGGAGATTCCGGGGAAACCGGGCATTTTGGGAAATGGAAAACATGTTTTTTGTTGATATACCGGAAAAGTAGTGTGGGTGGATGGTTGAAAGGTCGGAATCGGGTTTAAAAATTAAGCAACATTTTGAGAATTTAGGGCACTCTGAATATGTCCATTAATTTGAATGGGAATTACCTGAAATTTTGGAACATATCGGGAAAACCAGGGATTTTTAAAAATATTGATACTAGCACAATTGTCCTAGACAATATGAGTGGGTTGGTGTTGGAATTTTTGGAAATTGTTGAAAAATGTTGACGTATTAACAGTTTGAGTTGGGAATGGGTACTTCCGAATTCCTGGAATTTCGGGAAAAACAGGAATTTGTACGGGAAAATAAACCAGTTGCATTTGTTGTCCCAACTAAGAGTAAGGTTTTGAAGGTGAATTGTCAAAAACGGTTAAAAAATGTGGACTGTAAAAACTTTCCAGGAAGAGGTGCAAATAGGGCTTTGGAAAACCGGAAATTTGGGGAATTCCTGGAGTGTTTTTGATAATTTGATTGTCCAAGGTAAGTGGAGTGTGTGGATAGTGGAACGGTTCGAATCGGGTGAAAAATGTGGGAGCTGTGAATGTTTGAAAATTGGACCATTCATTTTCAATGTGCAAAAAGTCCCGGAAAACGGGGAATTCTGGGTGATCTGGGGTATTTTTTAAAAAAAAAAGAAAAAAATTGAGGACATCAAAATTCTCAGTCGAGTTGAACGTTTTGATACTCGAACGGTTCCGATTGGATGAAAACTGTGGGCTGTGGAGCACGCCAAACTTTTGCAGCAAAATAATAACAAATATATTATTTTTTGATGAATAATTTTTTATGTTTGAATGTTCACACAATAATAATATTATAATAACAATAATAATAATAATAATAATAATAATAAATAGAGGATTTTTGGTGTAGAATCTTATATGTGTGAATGTTTGGGCAGTCACACAATAATAATAGTAATTGTTACGGTACAGCGGGGGAAGAATACGGCACGGAAGCAAGGACGTCGTTTAGCCGTTTATTATATATATAATATGAAATGAGGCGTGTAACTAATCCAAAATGTGTATGATGTGACTATGTGTTGCGTCTAACTGAGTATTACCGGGAGTTGTTAAAGGTGTGTCTTGAGTGAGAGGCGGAAGTCCACAAAGGGCAAGACAAGCTCGGAGATCCAGAGACAGGCAGGAGGTCAGGGGCAAAGTCCATGTCCAGGCGGGAGGTCGAGATCCAAAGAAGCAGCCAGGGGAACCAGAAGGAATACGGGGAGGCGAGACACACGGCTCGTGATGAGGAAACGGAGGAATGCTGCTGGATGGCGACAAGGAACACAAATGAAAACGGAGGGGGAGAAACACAAAAAGAGAGAGAGTGCGCATAGAGCGAGAGATGTCGGCTTACTGTACGGGAACAGGTCGCTACGTTCTGGCACGGAACGCAGGTTTGCTCTGGCTTAAGCCCGATGTCTCATCAGCTTCAGGTGTGCAGATTGCTGATTGACAGCAGATTGCTGATTGACTGCAGCTTCTGCAGAAGTGGTGCGCGCAGGTTCGCGCTTGGAGGTGCGCTCAGTGCAGCGCACAGATGAATGCGCATTGTAGTACGCCCGGGCCGTGACAAGTAATACTGATAATAATAATTAATAAAGTACTATCTATCTATCTATCTATCTAATAGTAAATAGATTATTTTTTTGGTGTTGAATCTTATATGTGTGAATGTTTGGACTTTCGCACAATAATAATAATAATAATAATAATAAATAGATTATTTTTGGTGTAGAATCTTATATGTGTGAATGTTTGGGCAATCATACAATAATAATAATAAAAATAATGATAATAATAATAATTTAAATAATAATAATAACAAATAGATTATTTTTTTGGTGTATAATCGTATATGAGTGAATGCTTGGGCAGTCACACAATAATAATAATAATAATAATAACAATAATAATAATAATAATAATAATAATAATAAATAATAATAATAATAATAATAATAGATTATTTTTGGTGTATAATATTATGTGGGAATGTTTGGGCAGTCACACATTAATAATAATATTAATAAAAATAATAAATATATACTTTTTGGTGTAGAATCTTATATGTGTGAAAGCTTGGGCAGTCACACAATGATAATAATAATAATAATAATAATAATAATAATAATAATAATAAATAGATGATTGATGATCTTATATGCTTAGGCAGTCACACGATAATTAAAAAGCTTGATGTAAACACTTAATTTGCTGTTTTAATACATAATTGCCATGTTTGCAAGAATCTTACTAAACACACTCTTGCAGAAGCAGTAGCTGGCACATGATTTTTCAATCCCTCCAGGTCATTCTTGTAAGCTCTCACTCAGCAACATGTTTGACAGGTTCCCGGCGAGGGTGCTGCACTCATATTGAAGAGAATTTCTATTAAGAAATCAATTACATCTACAAGAAAGTGCAGCGGCCTCGCCGACCGCCTCCTGTAAATCATCACAGCAGATATCGTTTGTGGCCGGGATTTATGGCGGCGGTGTCTTGGAGAGCATCTGTCAGCTTCCAGGCTGATTGGGAGGCGGCTCGGTGCACGTGGGGAAAAGAGTCATGGCAGTCGGAGAGTCTACTTTTCAGACATGTCAGAATAATTTTGTTCAAAGCTACATCCTTCTACACCCATGGTGTCTAAACTTTTTGACTCGAAGACCGCATCGGGGCTAAAAAAAATTTGGTGGCCAAAAGCCAATATATATATATATATATATATATATATATATATATATATATATATATATATATATATATATATATATATATATATATATATATATATATATATATATATATATATTAGCTGATTGGAGAGCTAGCTTGCGCATCTAATGGGTCCATGACGGTGACATCTGTTTTGTTTGATCAGCTATTTTAGTCCGGAAAATACGGTAGTTAGTTCTGTATTGAAATTGCTGACTTTGTGATGTCTTTTGTATTCGTGGTCTTGTTGTTTTTGTCTGGGAGTAACTCTGGCGATCGAAGCGCATTTAATATATGTAGTGTTAAATTTGACCAGTAGAGGGCGATAACGCTACACCTTTGGTTTTTATTGTGATGAGCCACATTCATTGTGTGCAATGTTTGATGTGGCTGTTTAATTTCTATATGCATAAACATCTGTAGTTTATGGTGTAAATATATTAACTCTAAACCTATTTTATCTATGTAAAAAACACAATGGACTTACTTTTGTAATGTTTATTTTATGTTTATATTTTAAGTCTTACAAACTTAAATGAAGGAAGAAGTGTAAACAAATAAAACCGAGGAGGGAAACTATTTAAACAGAAAGAACTTCAATCCCCAACAAAACTTCTGGAGCTTCTGTTTCTTCATGCTGTTAACTATCTGTCTAGCTGCACACGCTGGAATTGAGTAGCGAGGGCAGAATAATGGAATTATTGACAGTGCAGTGTGAAAGACGATGTGTTTACTTTGCAATTAAATAAACGCAGTCTCAAATGATCATAACCTAAGGTGGCACTTTCTGACAAAACATCCAAATTTTGATGTCTGGCCCCTAAGCCCTTGGGCTCTTGAAACATTGACCCTCTTCATTGTGTAGTCGAATAGCCCTGCCTTAGAGGGAACCTTGATCTCCACGGAAATTATTTATCATAACTTCACCTTTTCAAAATGTTAACTATCTTACATAAGGTTGGGTACCAAATTCCATTGGTAGTAAGGTGTACCGATTTATGTAAAAATCTAATAAATGCTCAAGTATTTGGCGGGCAAACAAGCATATTCGTAAAAAAAAACCGCCTCTAATTAGTGTTTTAATTGTCTATACTAACAAATCAGGCATACGTGATAGAAAAGTATAGAATGCATACTTGCAAACGATACTCAGAAAAGAAGACCGCACAGTTATTATCAGCTCATTGTTAAATGTTACATCAAGAATATTTTATTATGAAACAGATTTACATGTATAGATCTACTGTATTGGTAGCAGCGCATGTATCATATTTTCAATGGTAACATCCAATCCAAAATGATGGCATACTTCAAATGAGGAACATTTGTGCATTGCAGGAATGAGGAATGTGAGTACTAAGTGCAAAAGTTTACATGTAATAATAGGCACAAACATCTCACTTTCTTTTTTTTCTCAACCCAAGTATGATTTTTTGTAGAGCCAACACGGCAAATAAGAGGCCCACGAGTAATTCATATTTTGGAATATGAAATTAAAGTCCTGCTTTTAGCTGGCCCCATATGTTGGACCAAATTCTTCTCTGCGCAGAATGAAAGTGCGTACGATGCACTGGAGAGCCCGCGCCTCGTCACACACGCGCATATTTCAACCACTGCACGGCTCCAACTAATTACACCGCCGCACAGAGGAGCACTTACGTGCCGGCCGAGACGAGCGCCGGCTAAATGTAGCGAGAAACTGCACATTTTGGGGCTCACATGTTTTATGGACTCCACTTTTTATTCTCCGTAGCATGACACTCATGAGAAATACTGGAACTTTAGGATTGATGTACATCCTCAATTATTCACAGGTTGAACTCGACCTCAAAGTTCTTTATATTATATTGATCTTATATATGTTCTATACAACACCATTGTGATATATATGTGTATATATACATACATATACATATATACATACCTATATACATACATGTATAAAACATGCATATAAACATACATACATACATATATACGTACATATATACGTACATATACACATACATATACATACATATACATACATATATATATATATATATATATATATATATATATATATATATATATATATATATATATATATATATATATATATATATATATGTATGTATATGTAGTGGAAAGTCCAGGTTGTCAATGAGAACCAAAGTAGATTTAACACAAGAGTTTTATTTTACTCATAATCAAATGGTACAATGGTTGGGTTGAGTTGTCGAGCACACAGAAAGTTTTCCCCCGGGCACGCCCGACAGCATAGAATAATCGCTACCAAAACACTCTCTTCGTTTGACTTTATCCCTTTCTTATCTCTCTTGTTAGTGCGTCAATGTCTTTTTTGTTTTCCCTATCTGTTCCATAACAACTTGAATCCTTTAGACAGTCAACACATTCTGTAGACAGGTTGGCATGACTTAAAATGCACTTTTGTCCCACAGAATAGAAGAGAAATCAAAATGAGCATACATTCTTGACATACATGAAATATAGGTCAAAAGGTCAGAAATTCTACGACATACCCGCCTTCCAGGGTCTTAAGACCCTGGACCAAAACAATTTCTGATGTAGACCACTAAGTTAAATCTCTACCACAGATAGAGGCAAAGTATGGAGCGTTGGGGCTTTGGTCCAGGCCCTCGGCTTGCTTCAAAGCCTCCACGCCACTTCGGCACTCCCGACACCTCCTTTCCACAGCTGCTGGAGTCCCGATGGACGCATCGTTGCTGGCTAGGTGTTTTCTCTCCTTAGGGTCCTCCCAGTCAGGTATCGGGTGTTGGTCCTGGATTGGCTTTGACCGTGCCCCTCTTAGCGAGTGCAAGGGAATCTGGGGTGGCTGCTTTCATCCTCAAATCTGCACAGAGGAACTGGCACACAAATTCTACATTTTGCAAACTTACCATTTTGGTCTCATGGTCTTTCCGCCTTCCTAGGAAGCTGCTGGTCCTGAGAAGTGCTGATCTTGTGACTGAAGATGATAACCTGTTTTCTTAAAATGGGTGCCGTTGTTTGACCTAATCTTTTTGGGGAAACCATGTCGGGATATTAGATCATTCACAAAACATTTAATTACTGAATTGGCATTCTCCTTTGAGGTTGGGGTTGCTTTCGCCAACCACTGCAATTGTCAATCTAAATCATTACGTTCCTTTATCCTTATACCGGAGTGATCATATCGATTAAATAAACCTCAACACGCTCAAACTTGACCCAATCCAAACTCACCTCCCCCCTCTGTCCCTGAAACAGGGACAGTGTTAGTCGTAGTAATAGTAATAGTAATAGTAATAGTAATAGTAATAGTAGTAGTAGTATTAGTAGTTTTAGTGGTAGTAGTAGTAGTTTCAGAAACATCCAAGAAAAAGAAAAGGCAGCTGATAGTCAAGTGCAGCAAGAACAGAGGCGGAGGACAGGTCATGTTTGAGGTCACTGTTCGCTTTTGCAATAGTACTTTGATATTTTACAACACCTAGTGAATTATTGTGGCCTCAATAATTCACTAAATAGTTGTATTTAATTTAGTCTATCTATGATGGGACAATGCACAGAAACATTAAGTTCAGAAACAGATATGTTCTGTACCAGATTATATTTAAATAGCTACTTTCCATCTGCAGTCCCTGGCTACCTAAATTAAAGGGATCCAAAAATCAAGCAATAAAATTATGACACTAATTAATCATATAAATATATACATTCGTAATAATCAATAATTAATAAAAAAATAATCATACTGTAGCATGTAATCAAATTTAGGAAAAGTCATAAAATGCCCCTTCATGGACACATTCTTAATATACAATACAACCACACCTTATTTAAATCATCACACAAAGACAATACATGCTCTTGTTCACATCTGTCATCATTCGTAACAACAACCAAGATTTTAACAGCCATACCTCACAATTTACAACAAAAATGCTCTCGTGGATAAATATAATACTCATTAAATTGATGTGTCTACATCAGGGGTCACCAACGCGGTGCCCGCGGGCACCAGGTCACCCGTAAGGACCAGATGAGTCGCCCGCGGGCCTGTTCTAAAAAAAGAAAAAGAAAAATTTTTTAAAAAATACATATATATATATATATATATATATATATATATATATATATATTTTTTTTTTTTTTTTTTTTTTTAATTAAATCTACATAGAAAAAAACACAAGATACACTTTCAATCAGTGCATCAACCCAAACAACCTCCCCCATGCACACTCATCCACACCCACTCACACAAAAGGGGTTATTTCTTTCTGCTACCAATATTCTGGTTCCCACAACATAGACAACACATCTGCAAGGGACACAGTCCCTGAAGCACACATTATTGTATAGGCTGCTGGTCCACTAACATTTTCATTAATTAATATTTTTTATGTAATTATTTTTATATTGTTTTACTTTCTTTTTTATCCAAGAAAATGTTTTTTATTTATTTATCTTATTCTATTTTATTTTTTAAAAAAGGGCCTTATCTTCAACAGACCAGGTTGTCAATGAAATTAGATTTGTTTAAAGTGTTTTTTAAACCAGGCCCAGTCCAGATAATGTCCAAGTCGAACTCAGCAACACACACCTTCATTCATGTACACAGAAAAAAATTAGGGAACACAACAGATTGCATATAATTTATAAACAAAATTACATTTTCAAAATAAGCATTTATGTACAGTCCAGATTATGTCCAGGTCACTCAAATTAGGGAACACAACAATAGATATCATATAATCTATAAACATAATTATACTTTCAAAATAAGCCTTTGAGGACTTCTCGTCTTTTTTTTAATGTTTTTTGGCATCATTATGGTTTTCAACCATGTAACTTTCTAAAGTTAGAAAATACTGAATAAATGTTTTAAAGAAAGTAATACTAAGTGAATATCTGTTTTCGGCCTTAAAAATAAACATTTTACCGAGTACTATAATTAAATTGACTAAATCATGATTGTCAATGAACTCTCCTAAAATAACAGAAACCACATTAAGCTTCATAAACAAACCAATCCTTAAACACATGTTTTCAACTTCCACCCAAAACAAAGACACAATATGACAATACCAAAACAAATGCAGGGTGGATTCAGGCGCCTAAGACAACAAAATCGGCAATCATCTGACTCTGTCATATTCCATAATTTTAACATTTTCCCTGTGGGTAAGAAGTTATAAATAATTTTAATTTGAAAATAACGATTTTGCACATCGATAGTAGTTTTATAGATTAGTTTGAATATGGCATCCCATGGCAACGGGCAGTCAAAAAAGTCCTCCCATTTTCCATTTGTGTTGTATGAGGCAGCCTTCAAAGATTTCTTTATTAAATAAAAATTATATATTTTTCTATTTATTTTAGTTCCTTTTTGCCAACTATAATTTCTTATTAGAGGTTTACAAACTAATAATTTAGTAGTTCCATAATTAATTATTTGTTTCCATCTTTTCCCAATTACTCCAGTTAGTTGATAAAATGAAAAGCTTGAGCAAGCATCACCATACATAGCTCTAAATTCATCATACTTCATAATTTTACCATTCTCATTGATAATATCATTGACAAAAATGATTCCTCTTTCAAACATATTTTTCCAAAAGAAAGGCTTTACAATATTAGAGTTCATCCATATTAACTGCTGCAAAATATTGTCTCTTTTTTCTGGCACATAAAATTGAAAACACCACTATGAGTGGATTGTTTCCTTTATGAACCCCGCCATGTTTCCCAGCAGACTCTCTGGGAGGGGATCACTTGTAAAAAAGGATACAATTTCTTTTGATACAGTACATGTTCTTTGTCCAACAGGACATTTGTGTACCACTCAATGTTTAAATACATCTTTGGAACAATTGATGCTTTTAAAGACAGACACATAGCTTCAAGGTTGAGAAGTTTCAGGCCCCCATATTCATACTCTTTGTACAAAACCTTTCTTTTAATATTTTCTGGTTTGCCGTTCCAGACAAAATCGAAGACCCTCCGCTCATAAATCTTAAAAAAGTTTTGTGATGGAGCTGGTAATGACAAAAACAAATAAATAAATTGAGGAATAATTAACGAGTTGGCAATAGACATTTTACCATACAAGGTTAGGGATTTCCCTTTCCATAATTGCATAATTTTGTCCAGCTTTCTTAGTCGATTATCATAATTTACTGAGCCTAGATCTTCCAGATTTTCTGGGACAACAACACCAAGTATGTTAACTGGTCCATCTGTCCACAAAACAGGCACTTTGCATTCCATTCGAAAGGACGTTCCCTTTAGATTTCCGATCCTTAACATTTTACATTCATCATAATTAAGCTTAAGGCCAGATTGCTGTGAAAATATGTCCAAAGGATTAAGAAGGTTCCGCAAACAATGAGGAAAAATCTTATCTTTGTGAATCGGCCTTTTCTGACATGAACTTCATCAAGAACAAACACAGAACACGCCTCACTGATGCACATCTGCAAGACTCACTCAGAGTTGCAGTGTCAAGTTACACACCAGAGTACAACACACTAGTTAACAGTGTGCAATGCCAGGCTTCCCACTAACTGACAAAGAAACAGATAACAGATTTGGTGTCCAGTTCAAAGTGTGACATGATTTAAAAATTTGAGAGTTTACTTTTGTATTTTACATGAGTTATTATTTGTACAAACATTGTGCAAAGTAATTCATGATGTGTTAAAAAAAAATGTTAGTGGCTAGCTAGTTAAAATGGGATATTGTGATTTCACAAGACTGTCTTAGAAGTGATCATTTGAAAATGTTCAATTTGAAAAATGTGCACTTAGAGAAAATATAAAAATAAAGTGTTGCATATTGATATTTATCTGTTTCTATATATATTTATTGTGAGAAATCATTAAGATGATCAGTGTTTCCACAAAGATAAATATCATTAATTATTAATAATAACAGAGTTAAAGGTAAATTGAGCAAATTGGCTACTTCTGGCAATTTATTTAAGTGTGTATCTAACTGGTAGCCCTTCGCAGTAATCAGTACCCAAGAAGTAGCCCTTGGTTTCAAAAAGGTTGGTGACCCCTGGTCTACATAATGCCCCTCTTAGTGACCGTGTCAGCAGCCTTGATTGCTCCAAAGCCACTTTTTAACTTCAAATTTTCTATTCCTTTTGTTTTAACGTGGCGAAGGCTAATTGGTCTGTACATGTTCTGGTCTTCTTTATTTCCTGCTTTATGGATTTAATTATAGTAGCAGTTTCTCGACGTGGTAGGGAATGTGTTTTCCGTTATTGATTTATTTATCAATTGTTGTTATACGAGCAATAATACAATCCTTATATGTTTTTAGGAAGATAGTGTCCAACCCATATATATATCTCTAGATCGTGAGTCTGATAATACAGTGAAGATTTTGTTTAACTTTGTTTCATTTGTTAATTCTAAAATTAGTCCATCCTGAATAAATGACAATTATTTGCACTGATTTTGAGGGACTTTTTATTCAGGGTTTGTACAGACTGGATGAAATGTTCATTAAAATTATTACTTATGTCCAGACTGTCTGCGATAGTAGCGCCATTGATATTTAATGTTATAGTGTTGTTTCTTGTTTGCTCTCTTTCCGTAAGTTTGTATCTGGTTTTCCATAACTTTCAATGTTCCCTTTTGCAGCTTTGATTAATTCTAAGTGAAAGTCAGCCTTAGACTTTCACATAAACATTGTAACTTTGTTCCTCCAAACTTTTAAAATCATACGATCTGTATTTAGACCTGTTTTAATTGCTCTTTTGAGAGCTGAGTCCCGATGTCTTTATTAGAATCCAAATTGTTTTATTAATCCAAGGTATTTTTATTTTAGCACTCTTCTTTCAGGTTTTGTATTCGTGTATTTACAGATGATCTCTTTGATTTTTGTCATCCAATTGTAATTCTAGTAGGGCTGCTTATCCTTTGTATCATGTAGAAGCCGTTTATAATATCCTTAAGTTTCTTTCTACGCGTCTTATTTAACCAGTCCAGATTAACGTCCCCCATGACGTTACTTCTTTCATACTATGCTGTTTGAGGATGTCTGAAAATGAATCGAGAAAAATGTCTTTAGCTGTGGTCGGTCGGTATACTACAATTACCTTGAAATACATTTCTGAGGAAAATGTAATTTAAATTTTAACATACTCAAATTGATCTACTTTTAATGTTTTCCCTTTCATAAATCATAATTCCTTCCCCCTTTGTCACTGGATCTGTTTTTTCTGTAATGTTGTTCCCCAGGACATTAATTAGAACGAAAGGTGCTGTGGGTTTTAACCATGTCTCTGATAGACAAGGTATCCCAGATTATAGTCTGACATTAACTGCTGTATTTGTTCAGTATGTTTCCTGTGGTAGAAAGTTTAATGATGCGGACACGTTTGTTACTGAATACTTCTGTCTCTCTGCGACTTTGTGTATGTAATAAGCAACTATAAATATTTGATATGCTTAAATTTGTTATTTTAGCTCAGCTGTTGTGTAGCTGCTAGCTCCTTGTAGCCTACAGCAGGAATGTTCAAATTGCAGCCAATAGCTATGTTTTTGACAGACAACCGAAATAATTAAAAATGTGGTATTTTCGTATCGGTCCAATCAGCGGCAGCTACGCCCTGTTTTATCATTTGACCTAAATTTTTGGTTTCGTAGGCAGGACAGAGAGCAAAGGAACAATGTGGGTCATTAGTTGTCCATCTTATACCATGCTAATTGTTGTAAGGATAGTTCACATGAGCGGCCATACCTTGAGTCCCACCATATATAAGAGTCAAAAGGCTCCTATTATGAGTCGTCTAATTGGTGATCATACACTTTGGCGGTTTGGGTGGCAGGGCACACGGACGCACCTCAGTCAGCAAGTGCTAGGACAGTTGGAGCAGTCCCCGTCCTCCATTCGTTCCTGGGAGGCGTCCCCAGTAGTTGTCAGCTGATGTCGTGCTGTCAGGCAACATCAGGAAGTTCGTAAGCAGGGCACAGTTCGTAAGCAGGTCATTACAAGGTGTGTGCAAGTTGACCACAAAGGAATGCTTCAAAGATTGTGTTGAACATTGTCCGTTGACACTTATGTCCAGCAGGGGTCTGTTTGTATCCTGCTGTTCGTCCTGCTGTGGGCGTCCTCTGTCACACCTGTATTTTTTGTGAGCATGTTCTGGCTACAATTTTGGAGCTTGTCTTGTTCAGAGAAGTTGGCAGTCCCCCGGCTGCATAACAGTTTCCACCCTAGCTTGACCTAGGACAATTCCGTGACTACCACCCAAGTCCGTCTGTATGGTTTTACGTTTTGTTGAGGTTTTTTCCCTCCAGAATTTGGAACTCAAAACATGTACACCCATCGTTTTCATATCCTCTCGGTTAGTTCAATTTTGCATATCACGTTTTAAAATCACAGTCTTAACTATCCCATTAAATGTCAATCAATAACCCTAATTCAAAGATTATACGTACTACTTCATGTGTATTTAAGTACCCTTTTAATTCACTTAAAGATTATCTATAAGTTAATTTAAACTATCATTTGTCTATCAGTAGGCGCAAGCAAGCTGTCATGCTTGCACTCTGACCTCCCGCTGTGTGTGATACTCTCCAAAACAAAATAATGTATTTATTCACGTTTCTCCTTATCTTTCAGCTAAATCTTTTAATCTTTTAACTTTTAACGTCCGCACTGTTTTTTATTTTTATTGTCTGCATTTTAATTTTGCTTTTATTTTCTTTCATTTCACTTTGTTGTCTGTGAAGCACTTTGAGTCTACCCTGTGCATAAAAAAACGCCACACAAACAAAGCTGCCCCGCCTTGCCTTGCCTGTCTCCGACTGGTTATTCAACCTAGTCACAACAAACACACAAGGCCATGCTCTAAGCGCCAGGCTTAATCACACTTCTCCTCTTTTTAACACTTTACATATCGGCTCTTATTCTAATGATTAATGTAGGCTGTTATTTGTAATTATTATTCAACACTATTTGATTGATTGATTGATTGAGACTTTTATTAGTAGGTTGCACAGTGAAGTACATATTCCGTACAATTGACCACTAAATGGTAACACCCGAATAAGTTTTTCAACTTGTTTAAGTCGGGGTCCACTTAAATTGATTCATGATACAGATATATACTATCATATATACTATCATCATAATACAGTCATCACACAAGATAATCACATTTAATTATTTACATTATTTACAATCAGGGGTGTGGAGGGGGGGGGGGTATGGACATCAAGTAGTGGACATAGAGAGAGAGAGAGAGAGAGAGAGAGAGAGAGAGAGAGAGAGAGAGAGAGAGAGAGAGAGAGAGAGAGAGAGAGAGAGAGAGAGAGAGAGATCAGAAGGCATAAGAAAAAGAAAAAGTATCTGCATTTGATTGTTTACATTTGATTATTAGCAATCCGGGGAGGGTGTTAGTTTAGGGTTGTAGCTGCCTGGAGGTGAACTTTTATTGCGGTTTTGAAGGAGGATAGAGATGCCCTTTCTTTTATACCTGTTGGGAGCGCATTCCACATTGATGTGGCATAGAAAGAGAATGAGTTAAGACCTTTGTTAGTTCGGAATCTGGGTTTAACGTGGTTAGTGGAGCACCCCCTGGTGTTGTGGTTATGGCGGACTGCACTTTAAAGTTACTTTTATTAAATTAATTTCCAAACTAACCACCACCACAGCCGACATCTTCCTCAATCCCATCCCAATACTCCCATAAATTAGAAAGGTGTTTCACAATAGTGGTTAAGTAGTTGTTTTGAGTAATATATCTCAATATGGGGAAATTAATGAGACTAAATTTGCCCTAGTGTTTGAATGTTGTATGTCTATCTATCTGTGTTGGCCCTGTGATGAGGTGACGACCTGTCCAGGGTGCAAAGTCAAATTGTGAAAAAAAAATTAAAGTTGAATCAAGTGGAAATTGACAGAGTATATGAACTACATTAATCCCAGCCGAGTCATACCAAAGACTAAGGAAGTAGTTTGACATGTACTTCGGTATCAGGGAGGTGTAGCGGATTTTATAGACTAGGCTCAGTGCAAGTTGTTTAACTCTGTCCTCCACCTTGAGCCAGCCCACTTTAGAGAAGTGGGTAGGAGTGAGGTGGGATCAGTTGTAAAGTTATAGTTATTCGCATTATACTCTCAAAATCTATAGCTAACTGAAAGCTGTTGAGATTTGGTTTGCCTCCTTCATCTCAGTGGCTTAGTGGTTAGAGTGTCCGCCCTGAGATCGGCAGGTCGCAAGTTCAAAACCCCGGTCGAGTCATACCAAAGACTATAAAAAATTTTGGGAGCCAAATCACCAAAAATTATTCCTGGGCGCGGCACCGCTGCTGCCCACCGCTCCCCCCACCTCCCAGGGGCGATCACGGGGATGGGCCAAATGCAGAGGACAAATTCCACCACACCCAGTGTGTGTGTGACAATCACTGGCACCCCAACTTTAACTCTAACTTTATTCTGTCATGCCATTATCCTCTTCTAGCTCAACATCCAGAAGTATGGTGTTCTGCAATGTCTAAATAAAAATATAAATTACTCCAAACTAAAATGTCAGACTGCACTTTAAAGTTACTTTTATTAAATTAATTTCCAAACTAACCACCACCACAGCAGACATCTTCCTCAATCCTATCCCAATACTCCCATAAATTAGAAAGGTGTTTCACAATAGTGGTTAAGTAGTTGTTTTGAGTAATATATCTCAATATGGGGAAATTAATGAGACTAAATTTTCCCTAGTGTTTGAATGTTGTATGTCTATCTATCTGTGTTGGCCCTGTGATGAGGTGACGACCTGTCCAGGGTGCAAAGTCAAATTGTGAAACAAAAATTAAAGTTGAATCAAGTGGAAATTGACAGAGTATATGAACTAAATTAATCCCAGCTGAGTCATACCAAAGACTATAAAAATGGGACCCATAACCTCCCTGCTTGGCACTCAGCAACAAGGGTTGGAGTTGGGGGTTAAATCACCAAAATGATTCCCAGGCGCGGCGCCGCTGCTGCCCACTGCTTCCCAAGGGGATGGGTCAAATGCAGAGGACAAATTTCACCACATCTAGTGTGTGTGTGACAATCATTGGTACTTTAATCTTTTAATCTTTAATTCTTGAGAATAGTAATTGATCATTAATATGTTGGAAGCCGCATATTGAACATATTAGAGAAAAATATCCAAATCCATTGCTATTCGGTATAAAGTAAAACACATGCTGAATAAGAAATGTCTGCACATGTTATATTATTCATTTATTTTTCCATATGTAATATTGTTTTGAAGTTTGGGGAAATGTTTATAGAAGAAATATAGACCTAATACTTAAACTTAAAAGGCTCATTTCAATAATACACAAAGCATTATTATTATGATCATACCAATCCATTTTTTATAAGTCATAATGTGTTAAATGTTCAGATAATTTAATTTTAAAACAATGGCAATTATGTTTCCGAGTAAAGAACAACAGCCTTCCAGTTTGTATTCTTAGCGTATTTACATTATGAAGAGAAAACTATCATTTACGGGGGATATTGATTTTTGAAATAGGTCAAAAAATAAAATAAAAAAAAATACAAATGTAATTTAGTTCTAGGAGTTAAATGATGTACCATCCTCAGTGATGAGCTGAACACATGTAGTTTTTTGTTATGGTTTAAGAGACCCTTGAAAAGTAAAGTTTTTTGAACATTATAAAATATAGTAACAAATACTTTCATCTTTTAACGTTGATGTTCCAGGTAATTTAATGTCCAGTGAATGTATAGAATAGGTCAATATAAGCTTTGGCTTCCGCCTATTCCTTTTTCGGTCATTCTTTTTCTTTTCTTTTCTTTCTGTGTGTAAATGTGTATGATTGTTAATATGTCTAATCTGTACTGTTAAACTGCTCACACAAATTGGTTGATGGTTGATTATATGACCAAAATAAACTTATTTCATTTATTCATTCATTATCTATCGCACTCATAGTTTTATTCCATTTTGCATGTAAGTATTCCTATTGATTTCTTCCCATTTCACTCAAACAAATAAACAAACTTGCAGCTAACCACAATCAACAGCATACCATTTACGGATACCTTCATTTGTCACTTTCTCATCTTTTCTTCACTTTCGTTTTCCTTTACAAACAACATCCTGTATCCATCTCTTCCTTACACTTCACACAATGTTTCTATTTTCTGTTCTCCTAGAAACCATTCACGTAACGTAAGGTTATAAACATCCTTTTCCCATATTTTCTCAAACCATCCTCTTCACCCTCAATCTTCCTTCACCTGCTCTCTCTTCCTCTCTCTCTGACTCTCTCTCCTTCTCTCACAATACAAACACAATAATCCAAAATAATCAGTCTTATAAAATAATTTTAGCTTTAGATATGATTTAGGGCAGTGGTTTTCAACATTTTTTTTAATTTTTTTTTTTCAGTAAAATAAAGAAATAAAATACAGCATAATGTCATCATTTTCTGATTTATTAAATTGTATAACAGTGCACCATATTGCTCATTTGTTGTGGTCTTACTTGACTTATTTGGACAACAAAAAAATATAAGAATAACTAAAACGTTTTAAAAATTAAACAAGTGATTAAATTATAATAAAGATTTCTATACATATAATCAATCATCAACCTTCTTTGGATAGTGTAATAGAGATCCATCTGGGCTCGTGAACTTAATTCTAAATATTTATTTTGTTGAAGAATTATTCTTCTATAATTATATTTATAAAGGATTTTGAATTGTCGCTATTTTAAAATATTTTTCTATTTTGTTTCCATTTATACCCTTATTAGTTACTGTTTACTTTTTACTTCTTCTTCCTGAGGGAACTCTCCTGAAGGAATCAATAACGTGTTATCTGTCCATCTATCTATCTATTACTAACCCGAGCACAATTCATGATGTCATGCTCATCTTGCAGACAGTTATTTCCATTTAGTTTTATTCTCTACATGTAATTCTACATGCACCGATGTCACATAGAAATTTGCTTTCTTTGTTATTTATTTACATTATTATTTCTGGTTTACTTGCTGTCTGTTTACTTAAGTTCTCATATTTTGGTCTGTCTTCCTTCTGATTAGAATTTGTTTAACGCTTCTCTACGTTTTGTTTTGACTCTGGCGCTGAGTGTTGGCGATTCTTATCTGTACTTCCTCAGACTCTATGATTCACAGATGTTTTTAGATGTTTTACAATATAAATTTAAATTTTACTTCATCGTGATTATTCTTGAAATAATAAAAATGTCAATATAATTAAATAATCAATTTACCTTTATTAAATTTAATTTTATTTAATGTGTTTGCTATATCATTATCAATTCAAAGCTACAATGTGTTCCAACCTATGATGTGCGTGGGTGTGTGTGTTTGTCTCAACTTCCACACAGGAACTGGATGGATCAGATAAGCAACAGGGCTGTTCAATACAGTATATTACACACATAATTAATGACTAATGAATTCAACAATGCTTAAATGTCCCAGTCCAAATGAATGTATTGATATTTAAATGTTTATTTATTCATATACAGTATATTTTATTTTTCCTATTATCAAAACCAACCTGTCAGCACTCTCCTCAGACTGAGTACAGCTGTCCACTATATATATATATATATCTATATATTTTTTAAACTAGCTCAATGCTAATCTAATCCAATGCTACCCTAGCTCAATGCTATCCTAACATTGTCACTCCTCTTCGAACCAAGTCTCGTGCAGCTGTCACTTACACAGCCTCTTCACAATGACACACTCTTATCTCAAAATGTCTCCCAGCTGAGACTCCTTTTTTTTTTTATATGCGTCACACACGCACTCACACACAGAGAATTTACCAGAGAGCGAGTGCCTTTTTTCCGTATTTATAGTTTCAATGCCTTCTTACAACTATAATATCGCATAGTCACAATCACTAGCACAGTTAAAAACAAATTCAAATGACTGAAATTCGCTCGCAGCGCCAAAGAGGGGGAGTACTGGGCTTCCCTGCTTAGGCTGCTGCCTCCGCGATCCAACCTCTTGATAAGCGGAATAAGATAATTATATGGATGGATCATTCACTCATATGTTTTCTGTACATAACTTTGTCTATTTTCTCACAAGCACACACATTTTGGACAATTTCCCAACTTTTACAGATAGCGGGGCTGTGAGAAAAAGCGTGAAGAGAGGGAGGGGGGGAAGGAAGGGGGTAATTAAACCAGATAAGAAACCAGGTGCTACACAAAAGTTATTAAATTACGCATATATCTAAATGTACCAACATAAACTGACTCACTCAATACACACACATTTCAGCATTCATCATTATACACACACATTTATAAATTACAATACCACCTCATGTCCGGACAAATATAAACAACTAATGCATGCGTGCTTTTGTGGAATCGGCTGTCTCATATCACAAAAACCAGGTTCCATCATTGCTCATACAACGGCGATTAACCCGTTTCATTGGAGCAGCACCTGCGTTATCCTTCCTGACCAACACGGATAATCGGCCTAAGGCGCTGTAGAATCACCAGGAATCACCCACCAATCCTACAGAACATCGTGTCTGGTCAGTCCATATAGTTTCACCAAGGCTTTACCATATGGAGCCCTTAACTCTATCCATCTATACTGCAGCAAATTTCCAAATTCGTGACAACTTGGCTCAGTTGATCTCCTTTACCGGAGTCACTGAACAATCACCTTATATCAGGCTTTTTACCCGGCTGCAGTTTCCACATAGACAGATACATAGGACCTTCATAGACGTCATAAATTTGTGTGGGCCAAATGTCACACCAGTTTGCCAACCTTGCCTTTAATTTCGCTGTGTCCAACTCCGGCTAACTTAATGTACTTGCAGAAAAAAGCATCCTCTGCCAACAACGACAGAGGATGAAGAGGTTAAAAGAAATTTTTCGTCTCACATCGTCTATGCTTCAAAAACACTCCAAACCACCAATAATTCTATTAACAATCCCCTTATAGCTAAAACCAAGAAATAACAAGTTTTCAACAAACACACAGACAAATGATCACATATAAAACAACTCAAGCCAACCAACACATGTCCCAGTCTAGGTTGTTTTTGGAGAACCTGCTAGGCCTATCTTTTATGAAAAAAAAATTAAAGTTTTCGTCTTACCGATCCCGTTTCTCTTCAGACAGATAACTTTTACACAATAAGCAAAATAGCTTACCTTGTATTAGATGCGCGCGTGCCTGAGAGAGAAGCCGGGAGCGGATGTTGACTTGCAGAGTTCTGGACCATCCTAGTTTGTGACGCCAATTTGTGTAGTGGAAAGTCCAGGTTGTCAATGAGAACCAAAGTAGATTTAACACAAGAGTTTTATTTTACTCATAATCAAATGGTACAATGGTTGGGTTGAGTTGTCGAGCACACAGAAAGTTTTCCCCCGGGCGCTCCCGACAGCATGGAATAATCGCTACCAAAACACTCTCTTCGTTTGACCTTATACCTTTCTTATCTCTCTTGTTAGTGCGTCAATGTCTTTTTTGTTTTCCCTATCTGTTCCATAACAACTCGAATCCTTTAGACAGTCAACACATTCTGTAGACAGGTTGGCATGACTTAAAATTCACTTTTGTCCCACAGAATAGAAGAGAAATCAAAATGAGCATACATTCTTGACATACATGAAATATAGGTCAAAAGGTCAGAAATTCTACGACATATATATATATATATATATATATATATATATTGAAAATGACAGTCTGATAGTTTATATATCAATGATGAAATCTTAACATTGCCAATACGGCCGGGTTAGATTAGTAAAGTGCAATTTTAAATTTCCCGCGAAATATTCTGCTAAAAACGTCTCGGTATGATGACGTTTGCGCGTGACGTCACGGATTGTGCGGACATATTGGGACACCATTGTGGCCAGCTATTAAGTCGTCTGTTTTCATCGCAAAATTCCACAGTATTCTGGACATCTGTGTTGGTGAATCTTTTGCAATTTGTTTAATGAACAATGAAGACAGCAAAGAGAAAGCTGTAGGTGGTATCGGTGTATTAGCGGCTGGCTACAGCAACACAACCAGGAGGACTTTGAGTTGGATAGCAGACCCGCTACCGTGAGTACAGCTTTGGCTTCCAAACATTTGATCGCTTGCCCGTCCGTGCGTGCCGCTATGTGCATGTCACGTACGTAACTTTGGGGAAATATATGTGCTGTATGAACTTTACGGAGGTGAACAGTACTTTGGGCTGTGGGATTGAATGTGTTGTGCGGGTGTTTGAGTTGTATTGGTGGGTTATATGGATGGGAGGCGGGAGGTGTTTGTTATGCGGATTAATTTGTGGCATATTAAATATAAGCCTGGTTGTGTTGTGGCTAAAAGAGTATATATATGTCTTGTGTTTATTTACTGTTTTAGTCATTCCCAGCTGAATATCAGGTCCCACCCGCCTCTCACAGCATCTCCCAATCTGAATCGCTTCCACTGCCCTCTAGTCCTTCACTCTCACTTTCCTCATCCACAAATTTTTCATCCTCGCTCAAATTAATGGGAGAATCGTCGCTTTCTCGGTCCGAATCGCTCACGCTGCTGGTGGCCATGATTGTAAACAATGTGCAGATGTGAGGAGCTCCACAACCTGTGACGTCACGCTACTTCCGGTACAGGCAAGGCCTATTTTATCAGCGACCAAAGTTGCAAACTTTATCGTCGATGTTCTCTACTGAATCCTTTCAGCAAAAATATGGCAATATCGCGAAATGATCAAGTATGACACATAGAATGGATCTGCTATCCCCGTTTAAATGAGACAATTTCATTTCAGTAGGCCTTTAAAGGGGTCATATTATGATTTTTTCCTACATTTAAAACACTTCCTTGTGGTCTACATAACATGTAATGGTGGTTATTTGGTCCATGTTTTACAGACCACCTTCAAGTCGATTTCTAAACGTCTTTTTAGGAGGGCGGTCTTTTTTACGCGCCTCCACTTCGACAGCGTTTTCTCCCTGTCACCTTTGTTGTAGCGGTAGTTTTTAGCGCTTCCATAGCGAGTCAATACTGACAGATTAAAGTTAGAACAGTAGGCTACTTTGTATTAGAAATGACAACAGCGGACGATGAATGCCCCACAATAGGATAGAGAACAAGAGGGAGCTTATTGACTATGGCAAATTTTCAGGACTTATGCCGATCCCAAATACACATCAGCAGGTACCAATAGGTATAAGAAAAGTCGGTTTTGCATTATATTGCAAAACAAAACGCCAGGTAATATGTCTCCTAATAGGTGATTGAGACATGACTCTTTCTTCCGGGTTCCACTGACCACCAAAGATAGACATGACGGCGAGCAATTTCGTGACTTCGCTTTACTATTTCAATAAACCTCAGCCTTTTGTCGTCGGGTCGCTTTTCAGCTCCGCCTCCCACTGCTCGCTCTTCCGTTTGCTTTTCAGCCTCACGTCGTCTGCCTCTTGCTCTCAGTCGCTCTCGCTTTGCATGCGCTGGTTTTCCGCCTCTTTCTCCCCATCATCCTCTGCTGCTGCCCTTTTATACAGTGACAGGGGATTACAGAATTGTGCCCAGCTGGGCGATCCACGCACCTGATGTCCATTTCGGAGCCGATCCCGGCGCGCCCCGCCTCGCTGCTGGTCCACCGGCCACGCCTCCTCGCCACCATCTCAGAGTCGGCCCTGGCGTGCCTCGCCTGGCTGCCGGTCTCCCGGCCACGCCTCCTCACAGTGATATTTTGGGATCCTTCTACACACACACACACCATAATATGTTGAAGCACAGTACGTGTGACTATGGTAGCCGTAATGCTCCAACAATCCATCAAGCAGTGCGACTTCGTAGCTTACCAAAGTCGTATTAAAACATTGTGACAGATTTTTGAGCGCCGTGTGTAATGTTCTACATTCTCCATGAAACATCAAACTTTTGCTGTTGCTTGCTAACCTATACTTGTTCGCGTCATTTATTGAACTGGCGTCCACCTGCAGTCCACACCTATCTTGTACGTGTGACTGCCATCTACTGGTCACATTTTTCATTACACCATGTATCAAATTAAATTGATTGGAGGTGGGTAAGCACAACCAGAATGAATCCATACATAAGGCGCACTGGGTCATAATAGGGTCTATTTTTTGATTATATGTTTTACAGTGAGTAGAACATTTGATTCCAACGCCTTTTGACTCAGCCTCGGTGTCTCGCTGTAGGCGGATGAGTGGACCGGTCCTCCTGTCCATAACTTTTAGTCACCGGCTCGTCAAGAGTGTGTTAAAAGGCGTCCGAGTGGGTGAACCAACACGTGTCCAACGCTCTTTGGAGCCGCTCCACTTAGCATCACTAAGCCTACTTAATGACGCGCTTTGTCCAACGCTGATACCACGCCGTGTCGCCTACACACGCGGAGAACCACACGCACTGACCTGACCACCTCACAATGGTCATTGTCCACACAACGCAGACTCATCATCATCACGTGATCTGCTTTGTTCAAAACGGGAGCAAACACTACTGCTCAGAAAGAAGCAAACTGGTCACATGCTGTGATTTATTCATAGCTGTCATGTCTGCCGTCATTATTCCAGAGACGGCATTGTGTGTATTCAGTGTGTTAAGTACTGTATTGTAATCATGATCATACATGACAATTTGCTCTCTATCATTACCGTAAAGTCCAGACTATAACAGCTACTTTTTTCTTACGCTTTGAACCCTGCAGCTTATAAAACGGTGCGGCTAATTTATGATTTGTCTTTGCTGACGGCCATAGTGTCCTTCCATTGAATGCTTTAACCGGAAGTAGACGTGCTGTTCCCTAACACTAAATCATGTTATTTTCGAATACCTTTATAACTGATAACAGTAGTTCAGCCGGGATATGTTCATTTAAAAATTTGATTTACAGCCCCGAAATCTTATTATTGTTTTCATTTCGATGTCCCTCCCTCCACCGTTTGACCAATTAGAAAGTCTGTGAGTGTGTCACATCCAGGTTGCCAGTTGCGTACCGCCCTCTTCGTCTGGGTACTGCCACTGGTAAAGTTACTAAATATGTCAGACCTTAGTAAATCTAAAACGGGTCGTTACGGTTCTCAATTTATTCATGACAATGTCAGGAGCGAAACACGAATTTGTATCGAGGATGCCTTTGAAAGATGGAGACGATTGAAGGCGGAGAAGATTTTTTTCATCTGACGCCAAACTTGCTAATTTCCTCCTTGATAGGTAAGTCAGGCATTTACGTTTTCTTATTACTTGTAATACATGCAAATGGACATTTGGTAAATAAACTATATTGTCCAATACAGTCTATGATCTTCTCTAACAAAGCTAGTAAGTTTGTGCAACGAATGCTTAGCATGCTAGCCCGGGAAAGACACATCGACATACAGGCTAACACGGGAAATATATGCCTGTTAGCCTGTATGTCAATGTGTCGTCCAACTGACAGGGAAAAATATATTTTCGACAAATAAAACCTATGTGGGTATGGGTAGTGTCAGTGCCTATTTCGTTCCCAATATGCAGATATGCTAAGGAAAGCTTGGCTAATTGCGGTTTCTGGTACTGTATGTGCACAAACACATGGGGTGGTATTTGCTTGGCACAATATAATGCATTACATGTAATGGTTTTCTACATTGTGTATTGACATGGTAGTAGGCTATATGATTTATGTGTAACATGGTTTTTGCGTAATGTGGGTTGGCTCATAGAATCGCACTCTGCACGGAAAGGTGGTGATTGATTGAGTTTAGTTTATTTCCAACATGAACACACTTACAATATAATACATCACACATAATTTCATATCATTTCTCTTTACATCATGTCCGAAAAGGAGTAGGAAGAAGCAAAGTAGAGTAGAGTAGAGTGGTCGTTCCAGTAACTTGAGGGTTCCAGGTTTGATCCCAGCTTCTGCCAACCTAGTCACTGCTGTTGTGTCCTTGGGCACGACACTTTACCCACCTGCTCCCAGTGCCACCCACACTGGTTTAAAAATTTAACATAGATATTGGGTTTCACAATGTAAAGCGCTTTGAGTCATTAGAGACAAGGCGCTATATAAATTTACTTAAATTCACTTCAACTCAATTTACTGTCTTCTTTTTGTAACATAATGACATCAGTGAATGATTAATACAGCAGTTCTTGCAAGATATAGTTAAGTCAGTCATGATAATAATACTGAGATGAAAAATATCCCGTTTTCAATAAGGTTGAAGGTATTTCTCATAATTCTTCTTCCTTGTACTTTGTAAGCACCATTAATTTGAACACCTCTTAAACTGGATGATATCAGTACATTGTTTAACTTTGTTGCTTAATCCATTCCATAGTTCAATTCCACATACTGATATGCTAAAAGTCTTAAATGTTTTATGTGCATGCACATGTTTTAAGTTAGTTTTTCCTCTAAGGTTATATTTATCCTGTTTAGTTAAGAAGAATTGTTGTACATTCTTGGGTAGCAGGTTATAGTTTGCTTTGTACATAATTTTAGCAGTTTGCAATTTTACCAAATCGTTTAATTTAAATATTTTTGATTCATTAAATAAAGTGTTTTTATGGTCTCTATATTCGACATTATGTATCAGTCTAACTGATCATATTTGCAACACGGTTAGCGAATGAAGTGCACATTTGTAGTTATTTCTCCATATTTCTACACAACAGCCCAGATATGGTAACACTAGCGAGCAGTAGAGAATATGGAGTGATTTTTGGTCCAAAACACATTTGCTTTGTTCATTATTGAAATATTTCTTGCCACCTTATGTTGCATATTTTTTATATGAGATTTTCAGTTAATTTTATCATTTATTATTACACCCAAAGATCGAGTTTATTTTACCCTTTCAATGTCTACTCCGTCTATTTGTATTTGTGTATGATGCTCTTTTGATGTGCGTACATGGAAGAGAATGCAGTGCAACATGGAGTTATGCTGAACAAAATGTGGCGGTAATTTTACTGTTGGCCTTGGCTTGCCATCAAAGTAGACCTATGCGATATATAATATATTGTTATATTTTAACATTTATAATTATTTCGATGGTGGTCTTGGCGGTCAAACTAGACATTTTAGCAGGGTAATGCCAACAACTTGTAACGACCTGGTCGCATTGTGGTGCGAGGTTGTTCTCCCAGGAATGCGGACGGCTTCGGACACAGCGTGCAGGTAGGAAAATGATTTATTTAGGCAAATAAATCAGACAGGAAAAACAAAAACGTGCTCATAGCACGGAAGACAAAAAAACAAAGGGACTAGCGTGGGAGCTAGCAAGCAAAAATATTATAGCATGAAAGCTAGCAGGAATCAAAGTGGTCGTTAGCTGTTGCGTAAAAGCAAATTAGCAAGCCAGGCCGAATGAGGCCCGGGCAAAGACTAAATAGCCCTCTGATTAGCGCTCGGGCAACAGGTGCGCGTCCCGAACGCTAACCAGAGGCAGGTGAGCACAATCTGCCGTCATGGCAACAGAAACAAACACAAGGTGCTGAAAACACACGTGACACTAAAAAGTAAACAAACTGTGATCCGAGCAGCGGATCCTAACAGTACCCCCCCTAAAAGGACAGATTCCAGATGTCCCTTGAAAACAAAAAAACAACTGGAACCCAAAGAAAACAAGCAATAGTTCACGAGTCAAGGGCGGGCGGAGGGAGGACTTGGTGGTGAGTCGCCAGGCCACGTGTCCCCGAATCCACCGGGGAAGGGTCAGGTGGCGGCGGCGTTCCATTCGCCGCCGCCGCTGGCGAGGCGGGCGACCACGGAAAGGCCACATTCGTGGCCGCCGAGAAGGTGGGCGTGAGTTGCGCCAGAAGTTCAGCAGCCTCTGAGTCCTGCAACAAAGTCTTGGGTGTCGCTGCTGTTTGCGCCACTGGCGTCCCTTCACTGACCTCGAGGGCTGCATGCGGGGACCTGCTTTCCGCTTGCGCAGCCGGACCACTCGAGGTCGCAGAGACGACGATAAGGGCGAGGAAGGTAGCGGCGCCCTGGGAAGGCCCACCGGAGACGAGGAGAGAGCAGATGTCGCCATGGCAGCAGGAAGAGTCGACGTCGCCGTGGAAGCAGGAGGCGGCATCGTCGCCGTGGAAGCAGGAGGCGGCGTCGTCGTAGCCGTGGCAGCCGGAGCAGGAGTCGGTGCTGGTGCGAGAACCAGCCGAGGAGTTGGTGCTGGTGCAAGAACCAGCCGAGGAGTTGGTGCTGGTGCGAGAACCAGCCGAGGAGCTGGTGCTGGTGCGAGAACCAGCCTAGGAGCAGGTGCTGGTGCGAGAACCAGCCGAGGAGCAGGTGCTGGTGCGAGAACCAGCCGAGGAGCAGGTGCTGGTGCTGGTGCGGGAACCAGCCGTGGTGCAGGTGCTGGTGCGGGAACCAGCCGTGGTGTAGGTGCTGGTGCGAGAACCAGTCGTGGTGCAGGTACTGGTGCGAGAACCAGTCGTGGTGCAAGTACTGGTGCGAGAACCAGTCGTGGTGCAGGTACTGGTGCGAGAACCAGTCGTGGTGCAGGTACTGGTGTGAGAACCAGTCTTAGTGCAGGTTCAGAAACCTGTGGTGGAGTTTGATGTGGTGGAGCTGGTGCTAGCTTAGGTGCAGGTGGCCTAGCTGGCGGTTGCGGCTTAGCAGGCCGAAAAACCGGTGGTGGCGGCCGGGCAGGTGGTTGCGGTTTAGCACGCAGACGGACTGGTGGCAGTGGCCGAGCAGGAGGTTGCGGCTTAGCCCGCCGAAGGACTGGTGGCGGTGGCTGAGCAGGAGGTTGCGGCTTAGCACGCCGAAAAACTGGTGGCGGTGGCCGGGCAGGAGGTTCCGGCTTAGCAGAGCGTCCTTGTGCCACCCCACTAGCACAGCTCCCAGCACTAGCCCCCCCCTCAAGAAGCGGATACCAGACGCGCTCCTTGCGGTTTGGAACCGTCTTCAAGGGTGGGTGGAGGGAGGTCAGGAGGGGGGTATACTCCTCCCCTTTAAAATGTCCAAAATGTCCATTCTCACACCCCACTTGAGATTGGGTGGAAACACAGGGAAAAAAATTCTGCGCCGTGGGCGGAGCAATAGTCACTGGGGGTGGAGATTGAGTCCTGGAGGACATTGACAAACCTGGTGAGCGGGTTTGTAAAAAAATGTCCTGATAATGTTTAATTTTAGAATTAAAGTCTTTAGGAGGTTGCTGACAGAAAGAGTTAGAAGAATTTTAAAAAAAATCTTCGTCTCTGACGTCATCCACAATGGGCGGGATGACGTCATCCGTGCGGGTCTCCAGCTGACTGACAGCCCAATCCGTGAAATGTTTGGCGAAATGGTCAATTGGGTTGCCAAACATCTGAGGAGGGGAAGCTTGGGCTGCATGTAGCTTGCTGTGTACCGGTGGAGGAGTCTGAGGGAGTGGCGCGTATTGGCAGCGAAGTGAAGACCTCTTGGGCGGCTTCCGTCTTCGCTGACGCGTCCGGTACTGCGGAGGTGTGGCAATGTCCTCGGGCCAAACGGAGTGGATTGGGACCAGCTTTCCGTTAGGACCCCATAACAGGTCCTGGCGCTCCGAGGGGGAATAGCGAAGAGTCTCCGCCTCTATCGCTCGCAACACCATCCACGCACCTTCGTCCATCTCCTCCAACGTGCTCGCTGCGGGAGAATCTTTTCTTGCTGGCTTGCTACTGTAACGACCTGGTCGCATCGTGGTGCGAGGTTGTTCTCCCAGGAATGCAGACGGCTTCGGACACAGCGTGCAGGTAGGAAAATGATTTATTTAGGCAAATAAATCAGACAGGAAAAACAAAAACGTGCTCATAGCACGGAAGACAAAAAAACAAAGGGACTAGCGTGGGAGCTAGCAAGCAAAAATATTATAGCATGAAAGCTAGCAGGAATCAAAGTGGTCGTTAGCTGTTGCGTAAAAGCAAATTAGCAAGCCAGGCCGAGTGAGGCCCGGGCAAAGACTATTATAGCCCTCTGATTAGCGCTCGGGCAACAGGTGCGCGTCCCGAACGCTAACCAGAGGCAGGTGAGCACAATCTGCCGTCATGGCAACAGAAACAAACACAAGGTGCTGAAAACACACGTGACACTAAAAAGTAAACAAACTGTGATCCGAGCAGCGGATCCTAACACAACTGTCCCGAGTCCCGACTAAAACATTGCTGCGTAACTTTACAAATACATTTGGCTAATCGGTATCAGTAAAATGTGGCATAATTACTTAGTAAACCATCTTGCAAGAAGCATAAACAAGAGAAACCTACAGCGTCGATTGCCATTTGAAGTTCCTTGGAGTAGGATTCGGATTTGGCTGCGTATCAGGCAACCTCAGTCAGGGAGAGTGGGAGGGGACTACAGAATTTTGACCGTTATTGCAGTACCATTTCTGGCCACATTACTACATATGGCACCTTTAAGTTTTACAATATAAACAAAACAATTCTTACTTACTAAAGTGTCCCATGTGTGATGTCTGTAGGAGTGTTTTTATGCATATGTGTACATGCTAACGTAATGTAATGACACTAGCATCTTTAGCATTAGCTATTATGCTAACACGTTTACAAGTGTTTGCATTAGTATTATTAACTTACAATGTCATTCTTTTTGTATTGTTTCAGTTTCCTAAATTCACCAGAATGTCAGCGTGGCGTTATTGAGTCTGTTTAGCTGATTGGAGAGCTAGCTTCCGCAGCTAGTGAGTCCATTACGATGACTTCTGTTTTGTTTGATCAGCCGTTTTACTGCCGTGTTACAGACACCGTTTGGAAACTATTAAGGTATGTAAATAAACATTTACAGAATCTTTCTGTGTAAATAACTAAATTTCACAACGTATATACTGTATCTGCGACTTATAGTCCAGTGTGGCTAATATATGGAAAATATATGTTCCCTGACATTTAGTGGGTGCGGCTTATATACCAGTGTACTCTATAGTCAGAAAAATATAGTACTTTTCTTAGTTTCTGTATTTATTTCCTGTCTAGCACTTTTCATTTTAGTTTTCCACTTCCTGTTTGACTTAATCCATTCTCTTGTGGTTTTTTTTAACTGTACCTGGTTGCCAATCAGGATGCTTGCTTTGTTTGCTGTGCGCTTCAAAATCTTTGCTCTTTGTGCACTTCCAAGCTCCACATCTTTGTTTTTTGTAAGGAAATATAGTTTTACCTTTACTATGCCTGCTGTCTCAGTATCTTGGGGTTCCAGACCAACAGAACACAACAATTTCCAACATCTGATTCTACAACCCAACATTCGTAGGCAGATTGTGGACTCAAAACTGCACCTTACATACTTCCCCACTTTCTGGAAATTAAAAGGCCATATGTTTTGGCAAGAAGCTTGGTTGCAACACATATAAAACTCGTCAACATTTTATTTTTTTTATTGTTTTCCTGTGAAATAAAATTTCAGGTTGCGAGCACTTCTGATTTTAAAGTCAAAATTATGTGTCTAATCGTGATTAATCAAAATTTAAAAGTGTGAATAATCGTGACTAATGAAAATTCAGAAGTGGAATAATCGTGATACCAAAATTAAAAAGTGTGTATAATTGTGATTAATCAAAATAAAAAGTGTGATTAATTGTAACTAACTAAATTTCATAAGTGGTATTAATCGTGATATCAAAATTCAAAAACGTGTATAATTGTGATGAATCAAAATTAAAAAGTGTAAATATTCGTGATTGAGAATAATTCAAAAGGGTTATTATCTCGATTAATACCACTTCTGAATGAATCCAAATTTAAAAGTGTAATCAATCTTAACTAATTGAAATTCTTAAGTGGGATAAATCGTGATATTAAAATTCAAAGGTGTGTAAAATTGCGATTAATTAAAATAAAGAACTGTGATTAATTGCGATTAACCAACATTATCACCATCACTCATACCTATGAATTTTAAAGTCAAAGGTATGATTAATCGTGAATAATCAAAAATTCAAAAGTATGATTAATCGTAACTAATGAAAGTTCTTAGTGATATTAATCGCGATTCAAATTTCAAAAGTGTGATTAATTAAAATTTTAAAAAGTGTCATTAGGTGTAATTATTAAAATTCATAAGGGTTCTTATCACGATTAATAACACTTTTGAATTTTAAAGTCAAAGGTATGATTGATTGTGATTAATCAAAATTTGTGGTTAACTGTAACTAATCAAAATTCATAAGTGTGAATAATCATTAAATAAAAATTCAATAGCGTACAATTGTGATTAATCAAAATTAAAAAGTGTGATTAATCATGATTAATCAAAATTCATCAGGGGTATAATCAAAATCAATTCCTTACCGAATTTTAAAGCTAAAGGTACGATTAATCAGGATTAATAATGTCTCTCACCTAATTGTTATACTCTAGGTTGCGATGTGTAAATCTCTAGTACTTTTAAGTAGTTCACTAATACTTCAACACATTTTTCTACAAGTTTTTTTTAAATGCTTAAATTCTTATCTTTTAATCAAATTCAGTAATGCGGACGCTGTATCGATCCGTTGTGGTGAAGAAGGAGCTGAGCCGGAAGGCAAAGCTCTCAATTTACCGGTCGATCTACGTTCCCATCCTCACCTATGGTCATGAGCTTTGGGTTATGACCGAAAGGACAAGATCACGGGTACAGGCGGCCGAAATTAGTTTCCTCCGCCGGGTGGCGGGGCTCTCCCTTAGAGATAAGGTGAGAAGCTCTGCCATCCGGGGGGAGCTCAAAGTAAAGCCGCTGCTCCTCCACATCGAGAGGAGCCAGATGAGGTGGTTCGGGCATCTGGTCAGGATGCCACCCGAACGCCTCCCTAGGGAGGTGTTTAGGGCACGTCCAACCGGTAGGAGGCCACTATGTCTCCCGGCTGGCCTGGGAACGCCTCGGGATCCCCCGGGAGGAGCTGGATGAAGTGGCTGGGGAGAGGAAAGTCTGGGCTTCCATGCTTAGGCTGCTGCCCCCGCGACCCGACCTCGGATAAGCGGAAGAAGATGGATGGATGGATGGATAATCGAAGAACAGAACCCTACGAAAACGAGATGCCGCATCTGATCCCAAATAAAGTGGATTGAATATAACATTTGATTGATGTCAAATTGTGTTGCACTGTATTCGTAGCTCAGTCCGCACGGGACTTGAACCTGGGTCGCTGGCATGAGAGACAAGTGTGCTATCTACCGAGCTAAAAGGCTAGGTCTATCAACCCAATAGCCAGCGCTGCTCTTCAGCTTGTCAGGGAGTGAGGCTTACCAACACACACGTGGCCCGACCTCACTCTCATCCGGGTTTCGGCACCACTGTCACCCGCATGGTTCATTCCCTGCCCTCTGTTCCGCCCGGGACTCGAACTTGGGTCGTCGGCATGGTAGAGCAGGGACTAAACCACGTGAGTTACATCTGGTCAGGCTTTTCAGTGTGCAGCTTTACTTCTCCATCACAGCAACTCCAGCTAATGATTGCAGCTGCCAGAGACACATTGATTTTTTCTCCCCTCCATTGGCCCAGAGGCGACTGGTTGCTGTGCTTCAAATGCACCATGATAGGCCACTGTCCCACTGTGCAGCCTGCAGAGGTCCGCTGTCACAGCCAGTGCTCAGGGACCGTCTGACGAACTCTACTGTCGCTTTAATTATGCAGCCATTCACTCACTGGCTGCATTTGTCTGCGCGTCCACAAGTGACAGATAGAGGGCGACACTGGCAGATATTCAAATGTCGGAAACAGCAGGAAACATGTTGGGCAAATTCAAAATTAGTGTTGGTCAGTTTGTTTGGTTTTTGTCCAAATAAAAGTTCAATTGGTATAGCACAGTCCTTTTAACGACTTGTTTATTTTTTGGGAGGGGGTAAATAAAATGGTAATAAAAACGAGAAGTGTCCCGAATCTGATCTTGCTATCGATTCCAATATCAGCAAAAAAAAATGATTGCATGTAAAATGCCCTCCAACAAGCAAACAAGGTTAGTGTTTCCTTGTATTTAAGTCAAGTTGTTTAAAAAAGGTAAACATGCTAGGTTATAGGCTACTAGGATAGCTACACAACAGCTAAGCACACAATAGCACACAAGCTAGACTTACGTTATAATCATTGAACAACATTGTCAGGATTGCTCCTGACAGTTTGGTCACGTGTTTGTGTTTTCCTGTGTTTGGTGTTTAGTTCCTGTCCAGCACTCTTATTATCTAGTTTCTACTTCCTGTTTTGTGTGTTGTCATGCAGTGATTTGGTCCTCTGAGCTCTGTTTACTTCACCTGCTCTCGATTGGCGATCAGTGGACTTATTTGTCCCTGATCGCTATTAAAGAGGGTCTATAGTCCAGTGTTACATACCTCTCGATGCTTGTTCATCTTAAATGATTTGTGTGCTTTCAAATAAAACTTTTTTTAGCATTTCCTTGCTTCTTGTGCACTTCCGTGTTGTGGTTGCTATAACGTAACAAATATTGCGGTGTAAAACAGTACATTTGTCAATATAAACAAGTATACAATAATTATAGTTGCATACTACTTACACATACAAAGTCTCCGAGGCAGAAGCGTATCACAAAGTATCCAGTAACAAGCGTGTCCGCATCATAAGCTTAACTTAATTAAGTATTGTGGCCAGAGGTGGGTAGTAACGCGCTACATTTACTCCGTTACATCTACTTGAGTAACTTTTGGGATAAATTGTACTTCTAAAAGTAGTTTTAATGAAACATAATTTTACTTTTACTTGGGTATATTTATAGAGAAGAAACACTACTTTTACTCCGCTCCGTTTATCTACATTCAGTTCGCTACTCGCTACTGATTTTTATCGATCTGTTAATGCACGCTTAGTTTGTTTTGGTTTGTCAGACAGACCTTCAAAGTAGGATCTATCGCATGCCTGCGTTTCACCAATCAAATACAGTCACTGGTGACGTTTCACTCCATTTCACCAATAAAATGCAGTCACTGGTGACGTTGGACTCCGTTTCACCAATCAAACTGAGCCAGGCGGTCACATGTGTTGCACCTTTCCTGCTTCCGGTTCCCAGACCGTAGTCGAGTAGCGCAGGGGAGACACTCCTCCAGGACCGATGTATCTCGGGGGCAACACCCTTCACTCTACCCGGCAGTGGGTCTCCACAGCTCCGGACTCCAGGTTAAATGAGGAGTCCGGCGATTAGTTGCAAATCGTAACTTTATCGATGTCTGCACACAGCCAGTCCAACAAAACACTAGCCACTCCCCGCACTCACGCTATCGCTCCCTCACCTCGCTCGCCCACACACTCACTGACGTCACTCACCTCACATGCTGTCACATATTAAAAGGCCACACACATCTCCTCTTTTTGCTGTAAAAATTGTGAATGATCCACTTGACACTCCTGTGGGGAAACTTTGCTTTGATCAGAAAAATAACAGAAAAATCTGCAGCTTATTCCAAAATGATTGTGTGTCTGTCTCCTATGTAATTGCGCTTTGGAATAATGTTGTGAATGACATCTGCTGGGTCAAAGCGTGGTCCCTTCCTAACAGGTATTTACTTACCAACAAAGTCAAAGAGATATCTTTTAAAATCATTCATCGTTATTACCCTGTAAAGACTGTGATGGTTAGATACAAGAATGACATTGATGTTACCTGCACCTTATGTAACATGCATCCAGAGACTGTTTACCACCTGTTTTGGACTTGTGAAAGCACTCGATCACCATGGCAGGGCGTCTGTCGCTTCATCCTGGACAATATTCATGACAAATGTGTGCTTTGTTTTAAAGATGTGATATTTGGTTTTACACTGTATGAAAAAAAAATTGAAAAGGAATTTTACCTTTGCAACCTCATTATACTATTGGCTAAGTTTTAAATTCATAAATGTAAGTTTCTCAATACCCGACCTGTTTTTTGTGCCTTTAAAAAAGATTTAGAACTCTACACTAAAGGCCTACTGAAACCCACTACTACCGACCACGCAGTCTGATAGTTTGTATATCAATGATGAAATCTTAACATTGCAACACATGCCAATACGGCCGGGTTAACTTATAAAGTGCAATTTAAAATTTCCCGCTAAACTTCCGGTTGAAAACGCCTTTGGATGATGATGTATGCGTGTGACGTAGCCAGTGAAACAGAAGTATCGGTACCCCATTGAAGCCAATACAAAATAGCTCTGTTTTCTTTTCATAATTCCACAGTATTCTGGACATCTGCGTTGGTGAATCTGTTGCATTTTGTTCATTGCATTATGGAGAAAGAAGCTGAGCAAGCAAAGAAGAAAGTTGTCGGTGCGAAGCGGAGTATTTTGCGAGGGAAGTCAGCAACACAACACAGCCGGTGTTTCATTGTTTACATTCCCGAAAGATGCAGTCAAGATCGAAGAACTCGGACAACAGAGACTCTTACCAGGAGGACTTTGACTTCGATACACAGACGCCTGTAGAGAACTGGGACAACACAGACTCTTACCAGGATTACTTTGATTTGGATACACAGACGCAGACATGGTACCGTGAGTACGCAGCTGCGCTTCCAAACATTTGATCGCTTGCCCGTACGTGCGTGTCACGTACGTAACTTTGGGTAAATATATAAGCTTTATGAACCTTGGGTTAGGTGAAAGGTCCTTTGGGCTGAGTGATTGTGTGTGTTGATCAGGTGTTTGAATTGTATTGGCGGGTTATATGGACAGGAGCTAGGAGCTAGGAGCTAGGAGCTAGCATAACAAACACCTAGCAGGATTAATTTGTTGCATATTAAATATAAGCCTGGTTGTGTTGTGGCTAATAGAGTATATATATGTCTTGTGTTTATTTACTGTTGTAGTCATTCCCAGCTGAATATCAGGTCCCACCCGCCTCTCACAGCATCTTCCCTATCTGAATCGCTTCCACTCCCCACTAGTCCTTCACTTGCACTTTCCTCATCCACAAATCTTTCATCCTCGCTCAAATTAATGAGGAAATCGTCGCTTTCTCGGTCCGAATCGCTCTCACTTCTGGCCGCCATCACTGTAAACAATAGGGAACTTTGCGGAAATGTTCAACTGACTACGTCACGCTACTTCCGGTAGGGGCAAGGCTTTTTTTGTCAGATACCAAAAGTTGCGATCTTTATCGTCGTTGTTCTCTACTAAATCCTTTCAGCAAAAATATGGTAATATCGCGAAATGATCAAGTATGACACATAGAATAGATCTGCTATCCCCGTTTAAATAAAAACATTTCATTTCAGTAGGCCTTTAAAACACTCTCTACCTCTAACAACCAAAAAGCTGTGATGATGCTATGTTCCAAATTTAAGTTATTTACTGAGATTGAGTGAGCCTATGGCTTTGCACTTTGTTTGTTATAGATATATATTTTTTGCATTCTATTTTAGTTATTTTGAATTTACAACCCCCTGGCGCTGTTTTGTAGGGTTTTTTTCTCTTTTGTACTGTTTTTGTACTTAATTTGATTATTATTTTCAACTGTTTGTAAATGTTGAAATGTATAAAATAAAGGTTTATAAAAAAAATTAAAAAATTAAAGATTAAAGGGCCACACACACATACGCACTCTCATTACACATGATTAACTGCACATAAAGTTTCAGCGGCAAACAACAACAATGGCAGAGACAACAACGAACGCAAACACCGCTGGTCTCACATAAAATCGATGTTCACGCTTCAGAAAACCAAAAAAAACAGTTATGTAATGCGTTGTCATATGTGTCTCCCCAAACAAGTGGAAATTTCAGCTTACATGAACTCAACGTCAAATTTGAGGAAGCACATCGCGGTAAGTAACGTTAGTTGATATTTTGGCTGTCACCGTAGGCTGATGTTAGCTTCCCTGCTATGAATCACTGTCAAATGTACATCGTGTGGGGACATTTATTAACACACTGCAGCCTCATAGACAGACAGACAGAGACACACACCATCATCATCATCATCATCGGCGGTCACTCGTGGTCGAGTATGACTGTCCTCCTTCCTGGTCCTTGTGGGTCTTCAGGTGGGCGTAGAGGCCGATTCTGGACCCGATTATTCTAGGGCAATGTGGACAAGGGAATGTAGTGGTGGTGGGTTTGGGTTGGGCCTGCTTGGTGGATGCTCTCTCCTTTCTTAGTCTGCGCTTGTCTTGTGCAGCATGGCGGAGGTCGTCACTATATTGCGCGGCACCCTCACGGACAAGGTTTCTCCACATCGTCCTGTCTGTTGCCTTGACTTCCCAAGACTTAAGGTCTATGCGACACTTTGTCAGGTTTGCCTTGATGTTATCCTTAAATCTCTTCTTTTGACCTCCCGGGGCCCATTTCCCTTCAACAAGCTGTGAATAAAGGACTTGTTTTGGGAGGCGAGAGTCAGGCATGCGGACTACATGGCCAGTCCATCTAAGTTGGTTTTGGGCAATCGTGGCAGTGATGGTGGGAAAGCCAGCCTCCTCCAGGACGCTGGTGTTGGTGCGTCGGTCCTCCCAGCTGATCCTGAGGATTTTTCTGAGACATCTATGATGGTAGGTCTCGAGTGCTTTTAAGTGCCTGCTGTAGGTGGTCCAGGCTTCTGACCCATACAGAAGGGTGGGGAGCACGACTGCTTTGTAGACCAGGATTTTGGTCTTTGCATGGAGGTCACGGTTCTCGAAGACTCGCTTCCTCAGCCTTGAGAAGGCCCCACTGGCACAGCTGAGGCGGTGGTGAATTTCATCGTCAATGACAGCTTTAGATGACAGGAGGCTCCCGAGATATTGGAAGTGGTCCACATTTTCCAGTCGGATTTTGTCACTTGAGAGGTTTGGGGGCAGGACAGGCGCACTATTGTTTGGTAGTGATTGGTGGAGGATTTGGGTTATCTTTATATTGATGGCAAGACCAAGCTGTTTGTATGCCTTCGCAAAAGCAGACAGAGTGCACTGTAGGTCCTCTTCTGAGAGGGCTGCGAGGGCATTATCGTCTGCATACTGCAGCTCCATGATGGATATGGTGGTGGTTTGACCTTTAGCCCTGAAACGGTTGATGTTGAGGAGTTGACCGTCAGTTCTGTACATTATTTTGACTCCCTGGGGCAGATGTATGTTTGTGAGATGGAGGATAGCAGCAACAAAGATGGAAAATAGTGTTGGAGCGATGACACATCCCTGTTTTACACCTGTGTCTACCCTAAAGGGTTCCGTTTCATCTCCACTGCCACTGAGCACTGTGGCTGACATGTTATCATGCAGTAGTCTCAGTACCCGGATGTATTTATCTGGGCAGCCAATCTTGGACAGAACCAGCCAAAGGGCCTGACGGTTAACTGAGTCGAAGGCTTTGGTGAGGTCTATGAAGGCCATGTATAATGATTGGTTTTGTTCCCGGCATTTTTCTTGCAGTTGTCGTGCGATGAAAATCATGTCTGTGGTGCCTCTGCTTGGGCGAAATCCACTCTGAGACTCAGGAAGCACGCTTTCTGACAGGGGGGTGAGTCTGTCGGCCAAAACCCGAGCGAGGGCTTTCCCTATGGTGGACAGGAGAGAGATGCCACGGTAATTCCCACAGTCTGCCTTGTCTCCTTTCTTGAATATGGAGACAATTAGAGCATCTCTGAGCTGTGCAGGGATTTCCTCTTCTTCCCATATTTTGAGAAGCAGGGCATGGATGTGCTTGGTAAGATCGGGTCCGCCTTTCTTCAGGACCTCTGCTGGAATGCCGTCGTGCCCAGCAGCCTTGTTGTTCCTCATCTTTCCAATGGCATCCTGCAGCTCATCCAAGGTAGGTGGTTCTCCCATGCTTTCATCTGTGGGTTGTTGTGGGAGTTGGTCATGAGCCTCCATCTCAGGTATAGTGTCCCTGTTTAAGAGGTCCTCATAGTGTTCTTTCCACCTGTTTGAAATTGCGTCCTTGTCCTTCAGCAGCAGCAGACCATCCTTTGAGCGAAGGGGTGTTAGGCAGCGGTGGCTGGGACCATACACCAGTCTTGTGGCATCGAAGAAGCCTCTCGTGTCTCCAGTCAGCAAGCTGCTCGATCTCCAGAGCCTTCTTTGTCCACCACTGGTTCTTCAGTTTCCTAACCTGTGTTTGGACAGCTGCCTTCGCTTTGGCGTGGGCTACTCTTTTCACTTTGCAGTGGATGTCGTTTTGCCAATTGATGAAAGCTTGCCGCTTGTTGTCAATTGGTTGCTGGATCTCAGTGTCGTTCTCATCAAACCAGTCTTGATGTCTCCGCTTTTTGAGACCGAGGATATTTTTGCAGGATTTCATTATGGCAGTCGAAAGTGTGCTCCAGTGTGTTTCCGTATCCTCTGGGTACTGTTTCGGCAACGCTGCGCTAAAGGCCTCCTGCAGCTGTTGTTGGCAGGTGGTGTCACTCAACAGCTCGATGTTAATTCACTGTCTTTTCTGCGTCCGTCTTTTCCGCATTAAGCGGATGGACATGATGGAGCGAATGAGGCGGTGGTCGGTCCAGCAGTCGTCTGCACTGGTCATTGCTCTGGTGTTTAGGACGTTGCGACGGTCTTTAGAGCGGACAATGACATAGTCAATGAGATGCCACAGTTTGGAGCGAGGGTGAATCCATGATGTTTTGAACTTGGTTTTCTGACAGAAAAGTGTGTTGGTGATGACCAGGTTGTGCTCCGAGCACTTAGTTAGCAGTAGTGTGCCATTAGAGTTTGTATTTCTGACCCCTTCTCTCCCCAGCGTATCCCTCCATAGGTGGTGGTTTCGTCCCACTCTGGCGTTGAAGTCTCCGAGCAGGATTAACTTGTCCTCCTTGGGGACTTCAGATAGAATGTTGTCCAGGTCAGCATAAAAGGCGTCCTTAACTTCATCCTGTGCATCAAGGGTTGGTGCATAGGCACTAACGACCGTGGCCATATGACTGCTAGCAAGCATAAGGCGTAAGGTCATTAGGCGCTCGTTGATGCCCACAGGGAGTTCATGGAGGTGGTTGATGAGGCAGTTCTTAATAGCAAAACCCACACCGTGGATCCGTGGCTCATTTGCAGGCTTTCCTTTCCAAAAGAAAGTATATCCGCCTTTTTCTTCCTTCAGCTGCCCTTCGTCGGCCAGTCGGGTCTCGGAGAGTGCTGCGATGTCGATCTGGAACTTCCTTAGCTCTCTGGAGATGATGGCAGTTCGCCTTTCAGGTCGATCGCTGGCTTGGTTGTCCGTGAGGGTTCGCACGTTCCAGGCTCCAATGTGTAGTTTTTGTTTTCTTTGTTTCTGACCGCGTGGTGGTGATTCCTCTGGATGCGGTATTCCAGACAGGATGTTGCGAGGCAGGCTATTTTTAGGGTACCTTTTCTAACCCCCTCCCCTACTGGGGTGAGCAGAGTGGATCCTGAATAGGGCTGCTCAGTCATGGGTGCAGCTGCCGAGAAGCTCTTCTGCCTCAGTCCGTGAGCTTAACGACTGAATCTAACACCCACCGCCTGTGTGCCAGGTTGTGGTTAGGGACTGCCAGACTTCACTGTCCTGCCCCCGTTACCACTTCCCGGTCGCCAAAGGACTTTGAAGTATCCAGGATGTAAAATGGATGGGTTCCCATTCGGGAGGACGCCTGCGCGTGACGTCTTTTAGCGTGGGGAGACTGATGCGCCTGCAGCCACCACACGGTCCTTGGCAGAGAGGGGCCTTGATCCAGTGGCATGGATCCATGCCGACTAGAGACCACCCTCTGTTGCAGCCTTCATCCGCCTTCAGTGCCGTTGTGACATGCAGTGTCATCCTCCGCCACTTCCACCGTTGAGGTCTTATATCTATTTAACCCATAGATGGGGCACACACACACACACACACACACACACTCACACACACACGCACTGTCTTACACACACTCATGTGTGCATACAAACCCCAATCAGAAGTGCACAGTGTGTTCTCAGGTGCAGCCCACACCTATCAGAGTTTATGGTTTGCGTAAAGGCGAACTTGTTATTTTCCTCTGCCTAGTGAGCCTAGGGTGCTGTTAAGTTATTGTAGCTCAATTTGCCTTAATTTGTTTTTATTTTAATGTATTATTATTTAATATATTATTGTTTTAGTTGCTTAAGAGATATTCCTGGCTCTGAATTTGTTCATTGCTATTTTTATGCTTTTGTGCATTATTTGTTGCCGTCATCATTAAACGAACAGGTTACTCATCAGTTACTCAGTACTTGGGTAGTTTTTTCACAACATACTTTTTACTTTTACTCAAGTAAATATTTGGGTGACTACTCCTTACTTTTACTTGAGTAATAAATCTCTAAAGTAACAGTACTCTTACTTGAGTACAATTTCTGGCTACTCTACCCACCTCTGATTGTGGCCACTTGGTGTTGCCAAAATACAATTACCTAAATTACTTAAAGGCTGCATAAGACCATTTCAGACAGTTAATAATTAACAGATTAGTGTTTTTCATACCTATGTGTAGATGACACATTCTAACTTTGACCCGCATAATTGAGAGCGACAGGCTGCAACGCAACAGTCATCCTTTGGACTTGGTTCAGATTTATGTTGGGCCCTATTGTTACTGTGATTAACAATCAGTCCGCTGTCAGTAAAATGGTTTTGGGGTTGTTTCTTTTCAGAGCAAAGCTAAACAAACAGATCTCAATGGAGACTTTTCCACCTCCAAAAACCTTCAGATGAACACATAAACACGGCAAAGATTGGATAGTTTAGTGATGTCCTTTGGCTCTGGCAGAGCGGCAAGAAGACGATCAAACTACCGATAATAGGTGTGGCCAAAGTTGTTTGATTTGGCTCTCCCAAGGTGGCTTCTCAAATGTAAAACATGTGCTAATATTCAAACTGAGCTCTTTCAAGCTCTTGCAATAGATGATGGCATGTCTGCAAGGCTAACTAGTTGCAATCTGTTAACGACCTCCACTACTTTATGGCGGCATGGTCCTAAACCCCTCACTCATGGTGCTGCTGTATGCTTAAAATTGCTGTTTTCCAGGTTTTGTGACTGCCTGTCTCTCAGGACTTCAGTTAGATGTGTTGGAATTGAACATTATATGAGTTGCTGTCTGATGAGAACTCACAAAGTCTAATAAGAGATTGTCGTTCGAGATTCGGGTTCAGGTTCCATTGGAACATCTCTATGTGGATTGTTTTTGTTTTCCCATGCAGAAACTCCGACTTCCTTCCATATCCAAAAGCGTTCCTGTTTGGCCCATATCCCATTGGCACATTCTCACGTTGGTCCTCGGAGGCAAAAAGTTTTAGCACCACCAATCGAGAGGAAGTAAAAGTTGTTCGTAGGTGAACCTGCAGAAATATTGTTACCATTGCCAGAGGAGAGCAGTGAAGGAGGCTCCCTGCCAGAGCCAACTTGGAGAAGATATAGCTCCGGGGGGAGGGCGCGGCCTGGTATGCACCTTGTCCTTTTTCCAGCGAATCCCACCAGGGAGCCCGCCCAAGGCGTGCAGTGGCACGGCCCGTCCCCCATCTCGGTACGTCCTCCCAACACACTCGCCTCAGGTGCTCAACTCGCCTCCATTATGGAGGGGTTTACTTCGTACTACTTTTTGTCCAACTCCTCGACTCTGGTCTTGACCTCGTCTACATCTTGACCAAATTTACTATACTGTTCCAGGATTTTGTCTTTGTTGGTCTATTTGTCCTCAAGATCTTTGTTGATGGCTGTGATTTGCTTATTTTAATCATTGATGGGCTGGTCCAGAGACTTCAGCTTCTTCACTTTCCTCTTTGGAGGCGAACTGAACGATGATACAACTGCGACATCAATCAGACTCAAATCTAATTAGGGAATAGTCGACTATTCTAAGACACCTCTACTTGTGTATGGCGGTGATCCCCACAATAAGCAGATCTCCTATGCGACATTTTCTCATCAAAAAGGCTAAAACACCTGAGTAAACATGGCAGAGATTGGATAGTTTAGTGATGCCTGTGGCTCGGCAAGAAGACTATGTAGAAGAAGTAAACATTATTGCAAAGTTTCCGTAGGTGAACTGGTGAAAGAATCGTTGCCATTGTCAGAGGGGAGTTGTCAGGGAAGCTTCCTGCCCGAGCAAACTGGTCGAAAATACACCTGTGGCAGCAGTGCGTCCCCGTTTTGGAACAACGTCTTAACACACTGTTTGTACGCAGGGTGTCTACGGTACTCAATTCGCCTCCTTGAGGGAGGTTACAATTTCAAACCATTCGACTGCGACGTTGATAGTTGAATCCAACTCTTTCGATTTAAATCTTTGTATAATCGACTATTCTTTTTTATGGCCTTGCAGAAGTTGATAATGTTATAGTTTTCAAAGTGTAGCTAAGTCAGCCATAGAGATGGGTACCGAATCTAGTACTCTTTTTAGGCACCGACTGAATCCCGCTGGTACTACCGGGCACCGATTCACGCAATACCCAACGGTACCATCTTACGGTTACCTGGGTTACCTATTAACTCTTCGCACTCCCGAGAGCAGACTCAGCCAAACTACCGCGAGGTAATGTTGGATTTTTAATGCTAACAAGGGAATTGACTCGAAAAAAACAGTAAAATAAGGCTAAACTTTTCCAAAACGGCACTGGCTTGATCCTAATATACATTGACTTTGCTATTGACATGCTACTGATTAGCATTAGTAAGTAAAGTCAGTAAATTTTATTTATGAAGCGCTTTTCACAGATAAAATCACAAAGCGCTGTACAAAACATAAGAGAAGTAAAACAACAATTCAATTAAAACAACAGGGGCAACATCAGACAAAGAATAAAAATTGGATTAAAAATGATAGTTAAAAGGTGCATTAACTAAAAGCTTTACTAAAAAGAGAAGTTTTCAAATGTTTCCTAAAAGTGTCAACACAGTCAAGCTCACGGAGGCACTGGTGCAAGTTGTTCCAGAGTCTGGGAGCTATAGCCTGGAATGCCAGGTCTCCATGGGTTTTAAAATGAGTTTTGGGGATCTTTAAAAGACCCTGGCCTGAATACTGGAGGCTGCGCCCTGAAGAGTTGGGGCATAAAAAGTCAGTGATGTACTGAGGAGCCCCACCATTAGCGATTTTACACGGCGATTTCAACGCCTCCAAATGTGTTAATGAAAACTACAACTAGGATGCACGTTACAATCAAACAGCTGCTTCATAATAAGTACAATACGTACAGTATTAACACTTTGTAGGGCGCAACAAAAGACTAAACTGACTAGCCAACACACCATCAAGTACACACTAGTGCCTTCTAACGTCTTGGACTTGCAACTGTATTTGCAACTTAGTGTCATAGTTGCAAATAAAACAAGATATAACAACTGGACAGCAGTTATTATAACCAGCTCATTTGATAATAAAATTGATTTTGTTATCAAAAACAATTCATAGTCACACACAAAAGTAACGAAAATTGGTACCGTTGAGAATCGATTCCCAGGTATAGGGAGTTGATTCAAATGTGAACGGTACTCATCCCTAGTCAGCTGCCAATTAGTTGGCGAGTGGAAGTCGTAACGATTGTCCCTTGGGACGGCCGAGGCTCGAGCGTCCTCTAACGCCGCTCAGACGTGTGCGTTTGTTTGCGGCACGCAGTGCTGCTCTTTGCAGGAGACGACACAGTGCTGGTGTGGGCGTGAGGCTGGAAGGGAAAAGACGAGGATGAGAGGAGAGGGGGGAGGGCGATAAAAAGAAGTAGGACGAGAAATGAACTGGCTGCGTTCCTCGTCCTCCTCCTCCTCCTCCTCCCCACCGTCTCTTCTGACTGTCTCAGAGGAGATGGAGGAACACGAGCGCAGGCAAATGAAGCCATCGACTCTTGCCAATACTTTACCGCACTCTTGGTTTTTTCCGTCGCACGACTCCGACGTAAGGCGGCGAGACCAAAGCGGTAGGTGCCACGGGAAGCTCGGCCGCCACGTAGTACGAGTTTGTAGAGCTGCGGTAGCTCGGAGGAAAAAGGTGTGGCAGATCTGACTTTTTCAATGAAGGAAGGGTGTGAAGATAAAAAGGCAGGGGGAGAGAGAGCGCGGTGCTCTTGCTGCAGGGTTCTATTAAAAAATGAATCAAAGGCCTGCTGGCATTCCCAGTGAAAGGGGGGAAAAAAACAGAACTCTGCAGCCAGCTCCTCTGCTGAAGAGGAAACACACCAAAACCATTGGAGTGATGGTGACTGAGCCAATCACATCCATGGAAGCACATGCTAATTAACCTTTCACTCACTGCTTAGTAGCGTTCTGATCTCAGCCACAATCAGAATTGTTCAATATTTTTCGCCGTATAAATAATACAAAACAAAAACCTTCCACTGAAATCGGCGCAGCTTCCATTTCGAAGGTGGGTGCAGTTTCTGATGGGTTCAGGTTTGGTGACTGCCTGTTTTCAGTTGGATGTGTTGGAATTGAACATTACAGGAGTTGCTGTCAGATGAGAACTCACAAAGTCTAATAAGAGGATGTCGTTCAAGATCCGGGGTTCAGTTTTTATTGGAACATCTCTATGTGGATTGTTTTTCTGCGACTTCCTTCCATATTTCCAAAAGTGTGCATGTCAAACTAAAATGTAGGGATGTACCCGTACAACTTTTTCACTTCTGATACGATTTTAATTAATAGGAGACATTAAATTGTCCATTGGTGTGACTGAGTGGTGAATGGTTGTTTGTTTATGTTTGTGTGATTTCAGGCAACAACCTGGTACAACTTGGGGGGTATGCGCCTACTCATCCAACAACCTTTTTTATACTATTCAAAATACAAAATGGATGGAAGAATTCGCTCCACAAAATTATTTATTGGGGGTGGAACTGTCCTTGTTAATGTAGCCTATTAACTAATTTGATATATTTCAGTAAAATTGTTTAGAATTACCTAAGGTAAAAGTTATATAATCTCTTCTTATGGCATTTAATGGATCGCAAACAAACTCTTCACATTGTCTTAGAAGATGTTATGTCTCTTATCTGAGCAGGCTTCATTCTAGTTCTAGTCTGAGAGGATGGTGCAGGATCCAAAGTATTTATCCTCTACAGCAGGGTTGTCAAACTCGTTTTTGTTAAGGGGCCACATGGCGGTTATGGCTGCCCTCAGAAGATAGCTTGTAACAGTAATTATATATGAATATATATATATATATATATATATATATATATATATATATATATATATATATATATATATATATATATATATATATATATATATATATATATATATATATATATATATATATATATATATATATATATATATATATATATATATATATATATTGTATATATATTTAATTGTTTTATTTATTTATTTTTTTATTTATTTTTTACATCCAAATTTACGATAACTTGCATTGGAATCATATCTCAAGGTGGCAAGCAGATATTTAAGTATTTATATTCATTTCAACAACAAACATTTTTTGAAATAGTCTGAGAGGTTGGTGCCGGATCCAACGTATTTAGTAGTAGGGGTGTCAAACTCGTTTTTGTTGAGGGCCACATCGCAGTTATGGCTCCGATCAGAGGGCAGCTTGTAACTGTACACATGTAAGCATATTCGTGTATCATCGCCCTGTGAAAATTTTACACAATGGTCATGCACTTGATTGTCATTGTTTTTTTTGCATGTAAATTGATGAATAACTTGTTGTGTAATCATAAATATAGATGACAAATAGACATTTAACTATATGTATTCATTTTAACAATGAAAATGTTGAATGAATGAAATGTTTGCAATAGTGTAAGAGGATGGAGTAGGATCCAAATAATTTCCTCTTGAGCAGAGGTGTCATTGCAGTTAGGGCATTTTGTAACAGTAAAAAAATATATATATTTATACATATATATATATATATATATATATATATATATATATATATATATATATATATATATATATATATATATATATATATATATATATATATATATATATATATATATATATATATATATATATATATATATATATATATATATATATATATATATATATATGTTTTATATATCAATATATATTAGTCTGGTGGCTTAGTGACATTACCGTTACGGAGCGGATAAAAGCGCCAAATTTTTTATGGGCCTTCTTTATGACCTACTGAAGTATTTTAGAAGGGTACTCAAACTTAAATATTGAAAATACCTTTATAGTGCACATAAGTTATTTTGATCAATAACTGCAAAAAACGCCTATACTAAAAAAGGACTAATTCTTGTCATGTGTCCTCCTGCTGCTAGTTTTTACATCATACTTGCACAGGGTGTCTACAGGTAGTGTCTTCACATCCCAGAACAGCCAGAATGCCAATATTTGATTCCATTATGAACCATTTGGCTTTCAAATAAGGCCTCATTATGGACGGAAATAGCAAAAAGTATCATTTTCAGATGATGATTCAAGACCCAGCACATGAAGTATTATCCATAAAACCTTTAATGCAATTATAATGTTAGAACTCTGATTGAGGCCAAAAATAAATTAAAGGGGCAAGTCAGCTGGTGCACATGATCAGCATGGGGGCTGAGGACCAATGGCCTGGAATCTGCACGTGAAACAGGCAAGAAAACAATTGTTGTCACAATTTAAACAAATTGACATGCATCATAATGTGGAAACTTGGTGTATTGGTGTGCATAACTGTACCTGGTGTCTATTTGCAGCAGTTGCATTTGCAAAGTGGAGAACAGTCAATATTAGCATTGCTGCATTTACAGCTGGAACAGTCACCTTTACATGAGCATTTTATCAGCTCTCTGCAGGCAATGGAGACCTCGGGAATGGTTATCCAAACTGGAACCCATGACCCTGTTTCGTCCTTGGTCCATCCAAAGTCCTTTGGAGAAGGAATCACTTGCTGTGTGTCTGTGCTGGTTGCCCAGATTCCTGCCTGAAACACAGCCCGTTTTACATGCTGGAGTAGGGCATCCTGCGTGGGAGGTAATCTCTCCATCGGCCGACTGTCTTGACAGAAGAGTTCCTTCCTTGTTTGACTGATGGAGTTCAAAGGACTGGATCTGTTGTACAGGATCACAGTCAGCCTCTCAAGTGTCTGGAAATGCTCAGAGTCAACTTTTAGTTCCTGGAATGGATGCTTTGCCAGATACATAAATGTTTCTGTAGCAGCATCATAGGCTTGCCAGGCCCTCCAAGCTGACTTCTTGCCTTTTCCGTTAAATGCAGATGTTGTGTCACAACCTGAATATGCGTGGAACATAAGCAGACCTTGTGATTTGGGTTCCCCCAGGCTTTTGCAGATGTGGTTTATGTGGTAATATCTGAACCTTTTTCCCATGCCAAAAGCCACCCAGATGTCAGTCAATGGTTGAAGCACCACCAAATCATAAAATAAACCAGCAAGGATCACGATGACATCAGTGTCCACAGTTCGCACAAGAACTGTCTTTGCTCCCTCCTTCAATGCGCATTGTAGATGGACCACTATCCTTGTGTCTGCCTCCTCATGGTTGCAACAGTCCATCATGCTAGTGGAACCAAAAGCTTGTCCTGACACCGCTTGCCCCGATGTGACATACACAGCTTTGGTTGGTGGCCAGCTGAACTCTTGGATCTTGGATGTCAAGAAATCAAACAACTCCTTCTTGTTGATTGGGTCGCGAAGAAAGTCCATCCAGTTGCCTGGCAACTTTGTCGGGCCTGACACTTTCCTGCGAACACCACGTCCTCTTTTTTTCTCGGGTGGACTCCTTCAAGCTGTCAGGGATGTACGTGTCCCATACAACATCCAATCGTTTTGCATCCTGCAGCTGCTTCTGCAGGTAGGGGATGAAAACCTCATTTGCATAAGCATCAAACGTGCTCACTCTAATAGTGGGCAGGCAGTGGACAATTACTGCCCCATCTAGGACTTTGAAGTCATAGGTTGAGGGTGGCTCTGATTGTGCTGGCTGCTCAAGACATTGTAGCAGGTCTGATTTGGTGCCTGTCAGATGAAGTTTTCCAAAGTCTGAGAGAGATGGAGGGAAGGACTGCACCTCATGTGTAAAGAATTCATCCAAATTACTCTCACGGCTCTGCATAGCTACATATAGCTGGCCAAAGAGTGCCACGTTGTTCTGAAGCACTTTAATCTTTTTCCCATCTTTAGACATTGTCTTGCGTCTAGGTTGCCTGAAGACTGCCAAGGAATTCCTTTTAATCGGATCATGGATAGATTGTGTGCGTTCATCAAGCACCTTCTTGACAAACTCCTGATATTGTCTCTTCCCTGTGTCCTCCAGGATGAGCATGGTATTTGCGACTAATTTATCTGCGCAGTTGCGACTATCAAGAGTCACAAGTTCCTCGAAGACATCCAGGAAAGGGTTTCCCATACGCCTTATGGTATCTGACAGACTGTTGACCTGTCTCTGGAATGTCTTCTGTGTGCCAAGACCCTGCTCATGGTGCTGGAAGCTCTCTTTGTCATCTTGGAGATATTCCTCTTCAAATTCCTTTATCAATCTTGCCATTTCTGGGCCTGTGAGCATCCATCTTCTGAAGGCAGTTGGATTTTCTGTGAGGCCAACCGCACCACCTGAACCTTTCACATTCTTGTTCTCTTGTTCATGAGCTTGGTCCAGTGGGATTGCAGAAAACCTGTTAGATGTCTTTGAAAGAACCCAGTGAGAATTCTTCTCAAACTCGTCCTTGATAGAGTCGGGCAAAGACTTCATGTCCCTGATATGGACAGGCAACCATCTTGAATAGTTCACATGGTCCAAGGCAAAGAATAGAGGGGCCAGTTCTTCAAGCACTTCTACATACAGTAGGAAATTCTGCTCTCTGTGTGCCCTTATGAAGATGAGAATGAGGGTTTCATATCTCATGATCAGATCCCAGAACATGAACGTCGGACTCTTCTTCAGCATGTTGTTTCTCCAAGCCATGAAGGACTCTTCATCTTTGGGGCCTGCACTAACCCTGAAAGCCTCCTGTTGTAGATTGTGCAGTGTCAAGACAGTGACCTGGTGTGCATGCCTGGTTCGTGTTAGGTGTGCTGCTTTCAGAAACGACTCAGCCATGCCACTTGATGCCACTTCTGCTTCAATCAGTGCTGTCGTCCAACCAGAGCCCTCTAGGAGATCGCCAAGTGTATTCCAGAGAGCCATCTCTGTGTGTAATCCTCCCAGCATAACTACATGAACTCTTTCACCATGGGTGTTCGGCCATTTCCATTGTACAAGCTTAGCCAGAGCAAACAGAGGCTGATCAAATGCAGTGACAGGGATCTGTCCTGGATTGAGAAATTGAACAGCCTGTCTCTGAACATCCATGCCATGCTTAATCATGGCTGCTGTGGCAGATTTCTCATAGAACAGAGGAAGGAGTGCACATCTTGCTGGGGGGTCTTCCACTGAAGGTTGATTGGAAGCATGATAGGCAGCCCATGCAATTGCATCTTCAGAAGTCAATTCTTTCTTCTCTAGAAGTGGCAGTGCTTGTTTGACCCAACTCTTTTCCTCTGCTATTGCACTATCCAATAAGCCTGTAACTCTTTGTACCTTACACTCTGGCACACAAACAGAACTGTTTTTCAAAGCTACAGCTGGGATACATGTGTAACTCTCAGGAAGAGTATGTTTTTTATTTTCAGTCGGTGGGATTTTGATTGGTGGCCTACTTACACCTGGTTCACTCTTTGTTGGCAACTGAAAGAGGCTAATTCCAGTCCCATGAAAGGAACTTACAGAAGTAGTCGAACTTGGGTTGTGGTCAAGGTTGTCAAGTGCACCGACTGTGAACAACCCTTTCCAGAGACACGCAGGAACCACAACGCCATCTTTTTCAAAGCCTTCACATGTTGTAGTTGCCAGCCAGTCTTCGATTTGGATCACCCTGTCATAAGAAATACTTAAGCCCAAATTGTACAGCTGCTGGACAAGTTTCTTGCTTCTTGTTTGGGTATGTACATTGATACCTATATAGATGTTATATTTACCTGATGAACACCTGCTTGATTGCAGCTCTGTGTGATGCTGAACTGCACAGTGATCATGTGATCATGTGATCAGGCTGGAACTTATTGTGATCATGCAGGCTAGTTTATATATCGCCATCTGGTGTTGTGAATGTATATTGAAACAGTAGTTGCGATTATGAACAACTTCATGATTAATTCTAATTACAAAATGAATAGAGAATGTCTTTACCCACACTACATGCAGAACATGACATTTTTTCAGCTTTTTTCTTAATTCCGCCTATACTGTACAGGACTTTATGGAGGATGTACCTGTACCAGGTGCCTTGGTAATGCATTTTAGACATCATTTTGAATGTTTATCCATCACTGGACCCAATTAAAAGCAAATTTACCTTCCTAAGTGGAAAAAAACAACAATTTATCAGCAATATACCTTTTATGACTCCGGAATAACATTTTTTAAACAATTTTGTGCACTATATGGGTATTTTTAATATTTAAGTTTGAGTACCCTTCTAAAATCCTTCAGTAGGTCATAAAGAAGGCCTGTAAAAAAATTGGCGCTTTTATCCGCTCCGTAACGGTACGCCTAAAAATGTGCGCTAACCCACCGCACTATATATGTTTTATATATATATAAATATATATATATATATATATATATATATATATATATATATATATATATATATATATATATATTTATATATATATATATATATATATATATATATATATATATATATATATATATATATATATATATATATATATATATATATATATATATATATATATATATATATATATATATACACACATACACACATATAAATATATATACATATGTATATATATATATATATACATACATACATATATATATATATATATATACATATATATATATATATATATATACATACACACATATAAATATATATACATACATACCGGTATACCGTCCAACCTAATATATATATATATATATATATATATATATATATATATATATATATATATATATATATATATTAGGGTTGGACAGTATAGTACCGCGATACTAATGAATCATTTTCGGTACTACTAGCTAGCGGCTAACGTCCATCCGCCGTCGGCAGTGTTTTAGCTACTTCTAAATTAATAATCCTTGTCTCCATGGTGACAAATAAAGTAAGTTTCTTACAAATATCATCCCTGCAGGACGAGGAATATCTAAACATGCTTCACTACACACCGTAGCTCACCGGCCTCAAAATGTAAACAAACGCCATTAGTGGATCGATACCTGACATCCACTGTATTGATATCAAGTACAGGCACGTATTTAGTCGATACTACTATGATTACGTCAATATTTTTTTGGCATCATAACATCTTCTTTCGTTTTTTTAAATGTATATTATGTTTATAAACTCAGGAAATATGTCCCTGGACACATGAGGACTTTAAATATGACCAATGTATGATCCTGTAACGACTTGGTATCGGATTGAAACCCAAATTTGTGGTATCATCCAAAACTAATGTAAAGTATCAAACACCAGAAGAATAAGTGATTATTAAATTTTAACCGAAGTGCAGACAGGACATGTTAAAAGAGAAAGTAAGCATATATTAACAGTAAATGAAGAAGTAGATTAATAATACATTTTCTACCACTTGTCCTTAATAATGTTGACAGAATAATAGAATGATAAATGACACAATATGTTACTGCATACGTCAGCAGACTAATTAGGAGCCTTTATTTGTTTACTTACTACTAAAAGACAAGTTGTCTTGTATGTTCACTATTTTATTTAAGGACTTAACTGCAATAAGAAACATATGTTTAATGTACCCTAAGATTTTTTGTTTAAATAAAGCCAATAATGCAATTTTTTTGTTGTCCACTTTATTTAGAAAAGTACCGAAAGGTATCTAAATAATTTTAGTACCGGTATGGGTACCAGTTACAACACTAATATATAGTATATACATATATATATATATATATATATATATATATATATATATATATATATATATATATATATATATATATATATATATATATATATATATATATATATATATGCGCAGGAAGGGCCACATTATTACACAATAGCTCATGTATTTGATTACTATGTTTTTTTTACATGGAAATTTATGAATAACTTGCTTTCAGATCATGAATCAGGGTAGTATTTAAGTATTTATATTCATTTCAACTACAAAAAAAATGTTTCTAATAGTCTGAGAGGATGGTGCAAGATCCAAAGTATTTAGTATACATTTCAACAAGAACAAAATGTTTGCAATAGTCTGAGAAGATGGTGCAGAATCCAGAGTATTTATCCACTACAGCAAAAATTTCAAACTTGTTTTTGTTGAGAGCCACATTCCAGTTATGGCTGTTCTTATAAGTCAGCCTGTAACAGTAAATATATATGAACATTAAAGGTATAATCACCTTATATCACTCATTATTCCTAGTCCTTTTGCGGGCCACATTAAATGAAGTAGTAATAATAATAATAATGGATTCGATTTATATCGCGCTTTTTCTATTGTTAGATACTCAAAGCGCTCACAGAGAAGTGGGATCCCATCATTCATTCACACCTGGTGGTGGTAAGCTGCATTTGTAGCCACAGCTGCCCTGGGGTAGACTGACGGAAGCGAGGTTGCCAGTTTGCGCCTACGGCCCCTCCGACCACCACCTACCATTCATTCATCATTCATTTCACCAGTGTGAGCGGCACCGGGGGCAAAGGGTGAAGTGTCCTGCCCAAGGACACAACGGCAGCGATTTTTGGATGGTAAGAGGCAGGGAGCGAACCTGCAACCCTCAGGTTTCTGGCACGGTTGCTCTACCGTGCCAGAAACGGTAGAGCAACCGTGCCACATCTGGTCTAGTAGTGGACCAGATGTGGCACCCGGGCCTTGAGTTTGACACCTGTGCTCGGACAAGGATGGAGTCACCCTCGCTCGCATTACGGCGCACCCGGTACAACCGAATGCAATGCTAACCAGGCTGAATGGGACATATTCCCGGGTCCTGCACTATCCTCTCAGACTAGAGCTGTCCTACTTAAGTCTGAGAGCATTAACTGATGATTGTGTGCAATTTTTGGGGGTATTAATTACGCTTTTGCATTACAACGTGCACTGACCACATTTATCTTTGATGGGGTCAAGATTAAAAACCTACAGTTTCAATTACACTGTTGTTTGCAACGCACTAACCATCCTTGTCTGGGTGTGTCCCCTCCTCTTATAGAGGATAAATACTGCCCCATCCCCTCAGAGAAGATCTAACTCTGTGAGTATGAGCTGATGAACCCTGCTCGGTCTAAGACAATCTGAACAGTCCAGTTGCCCTGAGACTTAAGTCACTTTTTAGTTGACTGATTTGGATTAATTTCTTTACTATCCGGCATTTTTTCCACATAAATACTCATTAATATTGACCCAAGACAGTGTAGTGTGGTTTAGAAAAAAGCCACACTATTATATTGAACAATTATATTACCATATTCATGCCAGTGGCTTTAGTTCCCAGCTAGCCATTAGCGTCGCTAGTTGCTAGCTAGAGATTAGCGCGCTTGCTGCCAGCTAGCTATAAGCGGCGTTATACTGTATTATTCGTCTATCTTAAAATTGCACAATAACAACCGTGTACAGACTTTTCCTCACTTTTATTTTCCTTGCCAGCATTGTCCAAGGGCCTGCGGGCGCATCGGTTCTCTCAATCAATATTTCAGCGCGCCGAGGCGTCGCTCAGCCTCCTTCAAACCTGGCGCGGCGCCAACATCCCGTTTCACTTCTACCAGCGGCCAGCGGTGCGTGGCTCCTGCCTACACAGAGTCCACGGGAGCATTAGCGCTCAGGATGGCAGCGTTGCACGCAGCTTTGTTCTGCCTTGCCAGGTGCAATCATAAATAATGATAATAATAAGCTGTGGCCTGTGGCTTGATGTGGTTTGAAAAATGTTTTTGTCAAAAACATATCCCTAAATATATTGATTTTTTTTCAAACTTGACTTATGGTCCACTAAATATTTAAGCTGACAATCAAGAAAGAGATTTTAAAATGAAACATTAATTCTATTAGATGGAAATGTGTTTTTATTGTCTTACTCATATTGATCTGAATCTCATTTTTACCCCTAAAATCGTCATAACAATTAGAAATTTAAAAATGTACAAAATTAATTAAACATAGGTACATTTTGAAAATAGATTAGCTGTCTAACTATTCACAAAATGTAGTAAATCGTAGTGATGTTAGTTTGCTGCTAGTCCGATGTTGTAGCTTGCTAGCTACAGCCGTGTTAGCTAGCCCGTAGGATGATTTTAAAATAAAATAAAAAACATTTTAAAAATGTGTGCTAATGTAAATTCTTAAAGTACATTAGCTGTCCTATCATTCATGAGATGTAGTAAAATTGTAGTGAGGTATTTAGTTTGCCAGATACAGCCGCGTCTGCTAGATCGCATGATGAGCAAAATTAAAATAAAATAAAAAATATTCAAAAACCTTTCCTAATATAAATTAAAGTACATTAGCTGTTCTGTCATTCATGTAGTGAAATTGTAGTGAAGTACATAATTTGTGTGCTACAACCATATAAGCTAGCTCGTATGATGAGCAATTTTGAAATAAACATTCAAAACATGGCTAATGTAAATTCTTAAAAAATAGATTAGCTGTCTAATTATTCACCAAATGTAGTAAATTGTAATGAAATCTGTTTACTGCTTGTCTGATGTCGTAGCTTACTAGCTACAACCATTTTTGCTAGCTTGTATGAGAAGCAATTTCATATTAAACATTCTAAACATTGCTAGTGTAAATTCTAAAGATTGATAAGCTGTCTAATTATTCACCAAATGTAGTAAATCGTAGTGACGTCTGTTTGCTTCTAGTCTGATGTTGAGACTTGCTAGCTACAGCCGTGTTAGCTAACGATTTTAAAATTAAAATAAAACATTCAAAAAGATGTGCTAATGTAAATTCTTAAAGTACACTAGCTGTACTATCATTCATGAGATGTAGTAAGATTGTAGTGAAGTACGTAGTTTGCCAGCTCCAGCCATGTTTGCTAGCTCGTATGATTAACCATTTTAAAATAAATGGAAAAAAAACAACATTCTAAACATGACTAAATTATTTCTTTTAAAGTAATCTAATCATTCTTGAAATGTTATTAATTATAGTGAAGTCAGTTTGCTGCTAATCGGATGCCGTAGTTTACTAGCAACAGCCGTGTTAGCTAGCTTGTATTGACAGGCAAATTTTAAAAATAACATTCAAAACATGGCAACATGGCTAATGTAAATTCTAAAAATAGATTAATGATTTACGAAGTGTAGTAAACTGTAGTGAAGTCTGTTTGCTGCTAGTCTGATGTTGCAGCTTGCTTGCTACAGCCGTGTTAGCTGGCTTGTATGATGAACGATTTTAAAATGAAGAAAAAAACAACATTCTAAACATGGCTCATTACATTTTTTGAAAGTAGCTTACTTGTCTAATCATTCATGAACTGCAGTAAATTGTAGGGAAGTATGTTTACTGCTAGTCTGATGTTGTAGCTTACTAGCTACAGCCGTGTTAGCTAGCTCGTATGACGAGCGATTTTGAAATTTAAAAAACAACATCCTAAACTTGGCTAATGTAATTTCCAAAAATGGATTAGCTGTCTATATATTCACCAAATGTAGTAAATTGTAATGAAGTCTGTTTACTGATTGTCTGGTGTCGTAGCTTACTAGCTACAACCATGTTCGCTAGCTTGTACGAAAAGCAATTTTATATTAAACATTCCAAACATTGCTAATGTAAATTCTAAAGATTGATTAGCTGTCTAATGAGTCACCAAATGTAATAAATTGTAATGAAGTCTGTTAACTGCTAATCGGACGTCGTAGTTTACAATAGCTACAGCTCGTGGGATGAGAAATTTTAAAATACATTTAAAAAAACATTGAAAACATGGCATTATTTACGTGGAATAACAAAATGATTGAATATCTGATAAAACATGACTGCCATTACTATGAAAATAAAAAAATACTTTATAAGTACTTTCTTTTTTGTGTTTTCTGCTTAGTGGGATCACACATTGTTTTGATTTTAGCACTTAGTCCCTCCCTTATCCTTACAGGAGAATTAAGACACCGCATGCTTGACGTCAGCAAAGGACTAAGACAAGAAGTAAGGCGAAGAATTGGCATTCAGCCTTAATGTTGTGATGCTAGGAATAAACAATGCTAGCAGGATGATGCTAACTAAGTGTCTGCATTACCCAAAACATGCAAATTAGATATTTTAATATGTTTCAATACTGCCTTTTGGCTTGAATTTACTTCCAAATGTTCTTCCAGTGTTTAAACATTGTAATTAACTGGCAAACTTCCCAAAGTTACGCAACCTCTCGGGCGGGGTTTGACACCGCTTTCTCCAAACTATGCTAAATATTGTTGACACAAACAGAAGAACTGAATTATTTTAGAAATGACACAATTATCGAGCAGTCTGTGTCCTTTAATTCCACCCCAAAAGACTAATTATTAGGGCTGTGAATCTTTAGGTGTCCCACGATTCGATTCAAAATCGATTCATGGGGTCACGATTAGAATCAAAATAGATTTTTTTTTTTCAATTTTACACGATTCTCGCTTCAAAAACGATATTTTCCCGATTCAAAAGGATTCTCTATTCCTTCAATACATAGGATTCCAGCAGGATCTACCCCAGTCTGCTGACATGCAAGCAGAGTAGTAGATTTTTGTACAAACGTAAACAACTTTTATAATTGTAAAGGACAATGTTTTATCAACTGATTGCAATAATTTAAATTTGTTTTAACTATTAAATGAACCAAAAATATGACTTATTTTATCTTTGTGAAAATATTGGACACAGTGTGTTGTCAAGCTTATGAGATGTGATGCAAGTGTAAGCCACTGTGACACTATTGTTCTTTTTTTTATTTTTTATAAATGTCTAATGATAATGTCAATGAGGGATTTTTAATCACTGCTATGTTGAAATTGTAACCAATGATGCTGTTGTTGATAATATTAATTTTTGTTTCACTACTTTTGGTTTGTTCTGTGTCGTGTTTGTGTCTCCTCTCAATTGCTCTGTTTATTGCAGTTCTGAGTGTTGCTGGGTCGGGTTTGGTTTTCGAATTGGATTGCATTGTTATGGTATTGCTGTGTATTGTTTTGTTGGATTGATTGATTAAAAAAAAAAAAAAAAAAAATATGTAAAAAAACATTTCACTTTTTTTTTCTTTTTTTTTTTAATCGATTTTTTAAAAATGAGAATCGAACTTGAGAATCGCGATTCGAATTCGAATCAATTTTTTCCCACACCCCTACTAATTTTATTATGGTAAATGGTAAATGGGTTATACTTGTACAGCGCTTTTCTACCTTCAAGATACTCAAGGTAGCTTTGACACTATGTCCACATTCACCCATTTACACACACATTCACAAACTGATGGCGGTAGCTGCCATGCAAGGCCCTAACCACGACCCATCAAGAGCAAGGGTGAAGTGTCTTGCTCAAGGACACAACGGACGTGACGAGGTTGGTAGAAGGTGGGGATCGAACCGGGAACCCTCAGGCTGCTGGCACGGCCACACTCCCAACTGCGTGTATGTTTAATTAACAGCTTTTTTGATGGATATTTGATATTTGCAGATGGAGTTTATGATGTAGCATAGTTGTGTGAGGAGGCTAGTTGTAAAATCTCAAAAAATAAAACAAAAACAAAAGTTCAGTCATCTTAATTTCTCTCTCAGAAACAAGACTCGGAAGTCACCCGATAATTTCATCTCTCTTCATTATCAACTTTTGGGGGTCATATTACAAGCAGGGATGAGTACCGAATTCCGTGTTGCCAGATGAGAAATTACACATTATCATATCAATAGCTTTACATTTGTTATTTTTTGAGAACGAATTATGATACATTCCAAAATTGAAGTTGCTCATGATGAAGGATGGGTGCCGAATAAGGTACTTTTTTCGACACCGACCGTGCACCGATTCACGTAAAATTCAACGGTGCCATGTCACCGTACCTGGGTTGCACTTTGGCACGTGGCGATCACTCCAGCAGCACTGAGAGCGGACTCAGCCAAACGACCTCTAGTTAATGTTGCAATTTTCAATGCCAACAAAATAATTAACTTAGTTGTAATACACTTTTCCACCACTTGTGGCAGTAATGACAATATTTAACAAACAGAAGAGAAGTTTGTTAAACGCAAAAATAATGACTAAAGTGGTAAAGCTGTATTTTCATTGGCACTTTAATTTTATTGACAGTTTATTTAAGAAACATATTTATATTATGTATTATTGATGTGTTTGAATGTATATAATTTAGCACTGCATAATTGTATATAAATTTATTTTTCGCAAGTTTTTTTAAGAGTCCCTTTTTTGCGGTATATTTAATTAGTGTTTATTTTATTAAATCAGCCTGACCTAAGCCCTGATAATAATATTTGTGATGAACACATGCTTTTATCTCATTTGACAAGGTTGTAAACTGTAAGTATGATAGATATAAATACTGAATATGAATAAAATCAAGAGTAAGATGACTAATTCAGTGTTAATATGTAAGTGGGCCTCGGGCCCCTTCGTTGTTGAAATGTTGGGCCCCGAGGTCAAAAAGGTTAAGAACCCCTGGCCTACAGTACGTCTCCTCTGCTTACCTGTCAAAACTACCAATTTAGCCAGGAAGTCCAGTTTTTGTTCTTCTTCCCTTGTATCTTACTGGTCCCGTTTTGTTTGTTTTCACTACTGCAGAGATGGCGTTGCTCGACAAGCCTCCGTTCGCAACAATAGGAGTGTGCGCTCATTAAAAAAGCGTGCAGAGTTTCATGTCCGTGATTTATTCAAATAACACAGCAGAGACGGATGGACATGAAGACGACAGAAAAGATATCTCTGCCAAAAATCCAAACTTTGTGTAAATATCTTTGACAAATATGAGAACATTATAGAAGTAAAGAAGAGGGAACAGCTCACACATGCTCATACTTTCTGTAACATCCAGGAAGAAATGTCAGCCATCTTGAAAAATGTCTCAACTATATTCTACGTGAAGGAGCCCAAAATTGTTTTTAATTGAAATGTTTACAATATTTTATGGTTCACTGCGAGAAAACCTTACAATGTATTGAATCCATAAACTGCTATAAAATTGTATAAAATGGAGTAAATGAGTTATTGTGATGTAGAGAAAGGTCATATTTTAAATGTTAATGGAACGGTTAGTAATGATGCTTCAGAAATTGCAAATGAATTTAATTCATATTTTTTAAATTCTGTTCAACAACTTGCAGCCAGTTTTATCCCAAAACCGCTACAATGCAATGATACGGAAGATTTACCCTCATCTTTTCACATAACACTGGCTAATCAAAACAAGATACATGAAATTATTAGCCATCTGAACAATTCAAAATCAAACGATATATATATATATATATATATATATATATATATATATATATATATATATATATATATATATATATATATATATATATATATATATATATATATATATATATATATATATATATATATATATATATATATATATATATATATATATATATATATATACATATATATATTTATCAAAACCCTTATTACAATTAGTAAATCTATCCATTAAAAATGGTGAATTCCCAAAAAGTCTTAAAACAGCTGTTGTGACATAAATGTTTAAGTCGGTGTTGTTGCAGATGAGGCCAGCAATTATCGACCAATTTCAATTGTGCCTGTGATTTAAAGGCTGAACAATTGATGACCCATTTAAAAGAAAATAAGTTACAAAATCCTAAACAATTTGGATTCTGGCCCAAACATTCTACTGAAATGGCTGTGTGGCACTTCACCAAAATGATCAAATGAAGTTTGGACAAGGGTAAATATGTTGGAGCAGTATTTTTAGATTTTTAAAAAGCTTTCGACACTGTAAATCACAGAGTTTTGATGACAAAATTAAAACAATTTAATGTACCAAAACAAACTATAAATTGGTTTAAATCATTTCTTGAATTGCGACAACAGTGTGTTCAAATAAATGGTGTACGATCAGATGTAATACATTGTGATTTGGGTGTGCCATGAGGATCTATTTAGGGCCCGCTTCTTTTCAGTATATATATAAATGACCTCACCAATATTTGCAAAAATACCATTTGCCAAATGTATGCAGATGATACAATCATTTATGTGGCAGCCAACACCCCTCAACAGGCTTCAGAGATATTAAACAAACAGCTTGCTGAAATAACAACATGGCTTCAAAATAACTGTTTAACCCTAAATTATAACAAAACAGTTTCAAAGTGTTTCTCATTGAAGAAACAATCCTTAAATGAAATTCAGGTCAACATTAATCAAAACAAAATAGAGCAGGTAAAGGAATTTAAATATTTGGGCGTTATTTCTGACCCTATGCTAAAATTTGATGACCATATTATAAAAATGACTAAGACCATTAAATACATATAAACTGCTTCAGGCTTATTAGACCATGTTTATCTGTTCAAGCTGCACCGGCTCTCACCAGCCACTTCGTCCAGCTCCTCCCGGTGGATCCCGAGGCGTTCCCAGGCCAGCCGGGAGACATAGTCTTCCCAACATGTCCTGGGTCTTCCCTCTGGCCTCTTACCGGTCGGACGTGCCGTAAACACCTCCCTAGGGAGGCGTTCGGGTGGCATTCTGACCAGATGCCCGACCCACCTCATCTGGCTCCTCTCGATGTGGAGGAGCAGCGGCTTTACTATGAGCTCCTCCCGGATGACAGAGCTTCTCACCCTATCTCTAAGGGAGAGCCCCGCCACCCGGCGGAGGAAACTCATTTCGGCCGCTTGTACCCGTGATCTTGTCCTTTCGGTCATAACCCAAAGATCATGACCATAGGTGAGGATGGGAACGTAGATCGACCGGTAAATTGAGAGGTTTGCCTTCCTGCTCAGCTCCTTCTTCACCACAACGGATCGATACAGCGTCCGCATTACTGAAGACGCCGTACTGATCCGCCTGTCGATCTCACGATCCACTCTTCCCCCACTCGTGAACAAGACTCTGAGGTACTTGAACTCCTCCACGTGGGGCAAGATCTGGTCCCCAAACCGGAGATAGCACTCCACCATTGCCGAGAGTATAGCGCTGGTCCATCGTTCCACGACCAGGACAAAACCACACTGTTCCTACTGAATCCGAGGTTCGACTATCCGGCGTAGCCTCCTCTCCAGTACACCTGAATAGACCTTGCCGGGAAGGCTGAGGAGTGTGATCCCACGAGTTGGAACACACCCTCCGATTCCCCTTCTTAAAGAGAGGAACCACCACCCTGGTCTGCCAATCCAGAGGTACCGCCCCCTATTACCTCGGCAACCTCAGCCCCAGAAATCGGAGAGCCCACCATAGATTCCCCAGGGACTGCTTCCTCATAGGAAGACGTGTTGGTGGGATTGAGGAGGTCTTGGAAGTATTCCCTCCACCGATCCCCAACATCCACAGTCGAGGTCAGCAGAACACCATCCTCACCATACACGGTGTTGACAGTGCACTGCTTCCCCTTCCTCAAGTGGCAGATGGTGGTCCAGAATCTCTTTGAAGTCGTCCGGAAGTCAATTTCCAACCACCTTGCGGCCACAGCTCCAATCGGCCGCCTCGACAATAGAGGCACGGAACATGGTCCACTTGGACTCAATATCCAGTGCCTCCCTCGTGACATGTTCAAAGTTCTTCCGTAGGTGGGAATTGAAACTTTCTCTGACAGGAGACTCTGCTAGACGTCCCCAGCAGACCCTCACAATGCATTTGGGCCTGCCAGGTCTGTCCGGCATCCTCCCCCACCATCGGAGCCAACTCACCACCAGGTGGTGATCGGTAGAAAGCCCACCCGAGTGTCCAAAACATGAGACGCAATTCCGATGACACAACTACAAAGTCGATCATGGAACTGCGGCCAAGTGTACATATGGACACCTTTATGTTTGAACATGGTGTTTGTTATGGACAATCCGTGACGAGCACAAAAGTCCAATAACAAAACACCACTCGGGTTCAGATCCGGGCGGCCATTCTTCCCAATCACGCCTCTCCAGGTTTCACTGTCGTTAGTGTTGAAGTCACACAGCAGAACAAGGGAATCCCCCGAGGGAGCACTCTCCAGTACTCCCTCAATGGAATCCAAAATGAGTAGGTACTCTGAGCTGCTGTTTGGTGCGTAAGCACACACAACAGTCAGGACCCGTCCCCTCACCCAAGGCGGAGGAAACCTACCCTCTTGTCTACTGGGTTAAAGTCCAACGTGCAGGCTTTAAGCTGGAGGGCAACAAGAATGTCCACCCCAGCCCGTCGCCTCTCACTGCGTGCAACGCCAGAGTGCAAGATAGTCCAGCCCCTCCCGAGAGAACTGGTTCAGAGCCCTTGCTGTGCGTCGCAGTGAGTCCGACTATATCAAGCCGGAACTTCTCCACCTCGCGCACCAGTTCTGGCTCCTTCCCCCCAGCGAGGTGATGTTCCACGTCCCAAGAGCTAGCTTATGTAGCCGAGGATCGGACCGTCAAGAGCCCTGCCTTCGGCTGCCGCCCAGCTGACATTGCACCTGACCTCCATAAGTGGTGAGCCCATTGGAGGGGAACTATTTTTAATGTATTTTTATTTTTGTACTTGTCTAAATCTTTTTGTATGTGATTTTCACTCTTCTTTAAAAGCCTAACCAGGGACGAGGGTTACAATTGAGCCTGTGGCTAGAAGTCTTATGTACTTTGACATCACTTACCTATGGGTAGCAATGTTTAATTGTACTGTCCCTGTCATATACAGTAAATAAATAAATAAATACCGGCAAGCTGTTTTGTCCAGAAAATACGGCACAATAAAAATATGCTGTTCTGATATTGCATGCTCAGCCTCCCTCCTTCTTACAGTTTAGTAGGACAACGTCTCATCTTATTCTGTTTTGCTCATTAATTTGTCCGTAGAGGGCCAAAGAACACCTCACTTTATCACATGCAGTTAATCGTGTTGGATGGCCGAGAGGCAGACACATCCTGCAGGGACAGTGACAGCACTGACATGATGGCTGACGGGAAACACGGCGAGATGCTGATCGTTTTTGTCAAGCTGAGACGGCAAAATGCTGCAGCGACCCATAAATATTGAACCTGCTTTGTGGGGGGGGCAATGACCCGCAAGGGATGATTGTGGCCTCTCCAGTAAGGCGTGTGTGTGTGTGTGTGTGTGTGTGTGTGTGTGTGTGTGTGTGTTTGTGTGTGTGTGTGTGTGTGTGTGTGTGTGTGTGTGTGTGTGTGTGTGTGTGTGTGTGTGTGTGTGTGTGTGTGTGTGTGTGTGTGTGTGCTTTTTCAGAAGCGTGACAACAACACTAACGTTTGTGCTCTGAGATTGTATCGTCTCTTCCATGGATGAGCCAATCAAATGTTCCTTTTGACAAACAAATACATTCACTTATTTTAGAAATTAAATGAAGATAACAATAAATTTTTGACTTGGTTTTCTTCTCAGAACCGCACAAAGCAGGTCAGTTATATACAGAGGTGGGTAGTAACGCGCTACATTTACTCTGTTACATTTACTTAAGTAACTTTTTGGATAAATTGTACTTGTCAGAGTAGTTTTAATGTAACATACTTTTTACTTGAGTGTTTTTGAGAAGAGGAAACGCTACTTTTACTCTGTTACATTAAGTTTCATTCCGATCGTTAAATTGATTCATGTCACAGTTATTTCTAATTATTGATTAAGGCTTGCTTGTCAGCCACCCTTCTTCCAGAAGGCACTGTCACGTGACTCTGTTTCGCCAATCCAACGTAAGCAGTAGTGACACATGATTCCATTTCACCAATCAAACAAGCACAAAGTACAGCTATAGGAAATATGTCAGTATTTTGAAAGTACTGTATTTTCCGGGTGTATTTTAGGGTGCACCGGATTATAAGGTGCACTGCCAATGAGCGGGTCTAGTCAGGTCTATTTTCATACAAAAGGTGCATTTAAGGGGTCATATTATTTTTTATTTTTTTCTAAATTGAAAACACTTCCTTGTGGTCTACATAACATGTGGTTCCTAGGTCAAAATGTTACGTAGATTATGTTTTACAGATCATCTTCAAGCCGCTTTCTGACAGTCGCATTTAGGATGCACAGTTTTGTGGGCGGTCTTATTTACGGTATGTGGCTCACCTTCGGCAGCGTCTTTTCTCCATCATCTTTGTTGTAGCGTGCAAGGACGGCAGTGGAAGAAGTGTCAAAAGATGGAGTTTTAATAACATTCAGACTTTACTTAAGTCAATAACTGAGCAGCATCTCCTCATCCGTGGCTCACTAGTGCAATAACAACGCCGGAAATGTGTCCCGTAAAAAATCGTCCGACCGGAACTCTCTAATAACTAAAGTTCCTTGGGTGAATAATGTGTACTCACTACACCGGTGATACATGGCGAGTTTACTGACAGATATAAGTAAGAACTTTACACTACTTTATATTAGAAATGGCAACAGCGAAGGATGAATTTAATAACAAGAAGATAGAGAAAAAGAAGAAGCTTATCGACTACGGTGTCGAAACGGACTACAAAGGCGGACATGCGCAAATTTTCAGGACTTATGCAGATCCCAAATACAGATCAGCAGGTACCAGAAGGTAAGAAAAGTTGCTTTTGCATAAAATTGCGAAACAAAACGCCAGATAATACGTCTTACCTTATACACACACCCAGTGGCGTGCAGTCACTAGAGGCAGGGGAGGCGGGGCCTCACCTGCCATCATGGAAAGAAAAAAAATGTAAAAAGAAAAAAAAATTAATTAAATTGTTATATGTATCCAGTAATTATACTAAAGTTATTTTCCATTTAACTTCACCAGTTTTAGATTATTTTTATTTTTATTTTCACATTTGCCGTTCAAATACTGAGAGGAGACGGTGCGGTGATCAGCAGCCAGTTGAGGCACGTCACTGATTTGTGCCTCAACAAGGATTTTGCACAATGACTCGGCTAACTGCTGAGCTGCTGTGCAGTGAGACTGTATTGCTATATGAATTATATCAGCTAACTAAACTATGGCATAGTTTAGTTAGCTGAGGTATATAATGTACAGTGTATTTTGTCAACAACTGTATGTGTGTAACGTATTTCTTGTGCTGAGCATTCATAAAACTGCTGCAAAAAACGTACTGTCTGAGGCTCGCAGTAATCCGGCCTCCTGGTGGTAGAGGGTGGTAGTGATCTCAGAGATCATTCCTCGCCGCAGAAGAAAAAAAATAAAATTAGTGCAGCGATTGTTTATTTCCTCTCGCCTGGACTTTTATTAAAAACATGGAGGATTACATATGTAAAATAAAACAGTTTTCTAAACTGGACTTTCAATCGAAGCAGGAGGTAATTTAAAGGTAGACCAACGCCGGAGCTAAAAGGTTTGCTTTTGACTTCGGGACAGAAGACCCGTTCTTTTCAAACGGCGTGGTACACACGCAAAGGCTGGCTGACTGTGTGGATGTCCAGCAAGAAAGGTAAGACCATAATAATGTTTTTTTTATTAAATGTGCTTTTTTGTGTGCTACAGTTGTGTAAAGAATGCTGGTATGAGCTTTTAAACACAACCCGTTAACTGCTGCCAATCACATGGTGAATAAGATACTATTTAGGGTTCATATGTTTGTAAATCTGACTGTGATGATGCAGTGCCTCACCAGACATTAACCTCACCGCACGCCACTGCACACACCATAATAATACTCGTATGTTGAAACACAGTACAATCCATCAAGCGGTGCGGCTTCATAGCTTACCAAAGTCGTACTAAAACATTTTGATAGATGTTTAGCGCCGTGTGTAATGTTCTATATTTTCAATGTAACATATACAATTTTGGTGTTGTTTACTTGAGTCATATTGCAGTCCACACGTATCTCTTATGTGTGACTGCCATCATATTGCAGTCTACGTGTATCTCTTTTGTGTGACTGCCATCTACTGGTCACACTTATCATTTCACCATGTGCCAACTAAAATAGCTTCTAAGGCGGTAAGCACAACCAAAATGATTCCGTACATTAGGCGCACCGGGTTATAAGGCGCATTGTCGAGTTTTGAGAAAATTAAACGATTTTAAGTGCGCCTTATAGCCTGAAAATTACGGTATATGGTCAAATAGAAACCTACTTACTTGTTTAACAAGTGTCAGAATTTTCCCAAAAGAAGACACTTTAAGTATGTGACATGAAGCCAGCACATCCCGTCATGAGACAACTGGTAAGCAGAAATCTCCTAAAACAGTTGACTAAAAAAGCCAATCTTTTTGTCTGTCTCTGATGATCCTAATAACCACAAGTAGCATTTAAACACATTAAAACATTACCAACATCATCAAAAAGCAGTAAAAAATTGTACTTTTTGTGTGGTAATCTGTAAATGTCCTTGCCTATTTCTGTTGTCTGCACTCCATGTTCACTCTCTCTCTCGTTCACAGTATGGAGTGCAGCTGACGCAAGGCAGCAGCACACACCTGACTGTAATTAAAAACAGCCTAGTTAACCAGGCTGCTGACAACCGGTGAGCGCCGGAACTTTGCCATTGCTTGCAACCTGTTGGTCGTGCCAAAAGAACTCACTAGTTCATCGTGTGCTTTTCATCTCAGGTTGGCCCGTATTATTCCTAGCCTTGTCTAGCGTTTTATTTTGTATCCAGTCTATTTACTTCTTTCATGAAGTATAGTTTTCCTAGCCTTGTCTAGCGCTTTTAGTTTTGTGTGTTTTTTCCCTCTCAGTAGTTTTTTACATGGTGTGTTTTGTGTTTTCCACCATCGCCTTGTTTTGCTACCTTGTGCTTCCGCCTAATAAAAGGAAGAACAATTGTAAACACAAATCCGTCTCTGCATCCTTGGGATCCACCTCACCATACCCTAACAGAAAGTTCCGGCCAAACTATGGAACCCGCAGAGACAGACCCCTGGAAAAGAGCATTGCAAGGCCAGGCTCAAAGGATCAACCAGCAGGGGGACCAGCTTGACCACCTGAGCCGAGGTCTACAGGGGATGTCGGAGCGTCAAGACGCCATGTTGGAGCGAATCAACATGCTGTTAGCCACCGTCGTACCCACCTCGACCACCGTGCCTGACCAGGCATCCACCCAGCCTACACAACCCGCTAGTACTAGCAACATACGGCTTTCCCGACCCGAACGTTTTTCCGGGGAAAAGGAAGACGTAAGACAATTCCTGACGCAGTGTGAACGTCATTTTGAGCTAAACGCTTCCGCTTTCACCTCTGAGCGGGCTAAGGTAGCGTTTGTGATCTCTCACCTGTCTGGCCGTGCTGGCACCTGGGCGACTGCAGAATGGAACCGTCAGACCACCTCCAGCTCCACATACGCGAACTTTTCCAAATCCTTGAAGCAAATCTTCCAACGACGACTCCCAGGTAGAGAGGCAGCGAGATCCCTTTTCCGGCTGCAACAGGGTTCACGACGGGTCGCGGATTACGCGATCGAGTTCCGCACCATGGCGGCCGATTGTGACTGGGGTCCCTCAGCACTATTGGACGCTTTCTTCCTGGGTCTCGCGGACGAGATTCGTCACATGATGATCCCGCTGTCACTCCCGACGAATCTGGATGATCTCATCGAGCTGGCGGTGCAAATCGACTTCCGCCTATTGGAGGAGAGGAGGGATCGACTAGGAAGACAAGCCCCACCTTGCAGCCAATCAGCGCCTGCTAGACCTGCCATCTGCAAGACGGAGCAACTCGAAGACAACCCCCCTTCATGGCAGATAGATGAGCCGATGCAACTGGGAGGCCACCGACTCACCGCCGCCGAGAGGGAACGTCGCGTTCACCTCCAACTCTGCCTATACTGTGGGGCCGCTGATCATCTCATCTCCCGCTGCAAAGAACTGCCGCGCCCCGCCGCACGGCCACGAGTGCGCCCTCACTCGCCAGAGGACACGTCCACCAGAGGTCGTCGTTCTCCTTCGTTGGCCGCAGGCAGAATGCAGCTAAAAGGTACTCTTTCTTGGTCTAACCAACAAATAGACATTTGCGCTCTCATTGACTCAGGAGCAGATGATAACTTTTTGGATTTTGAATTCATGAGACTCCATAAGATTCCTGTTGTCAAACTATTTGTGCCCAAGAGGGTGTATTCTCTTGATGGGCGCCTATTAGCCAGCATAACCCACCAGACACTCCCACTCAACCTGCGCTTGTCTGGAAATCATTGTGAGAAAATAATTTTTCTTGTTGTGCCATCACGGTCCGCGCCCGTCATTCTAGGGTTAACCTGGTTACATAAGCATAACCCGCACATAGACTGGCCTCGTTCGGCCATTATTAATTGGAGTGTAACCTGCCACACACATTGTCTTCGTTCCGCAGCAGGATCTCGTACACCGCCACCCACCGCTGTTATAGAGAACATAGACTTGACAAACGTGCCCAAGCACTACCATGACTTAAGGGCGGTGTTTAGCAAGGATAGAGCACTCTCACTTCCCCCCCACCGACCCTACGATTGTGGCATTGATTTGCTAGCCGGGGCGGCGTTACCATCGACCCGTATGTACAAGGTGTCTAACACCGAACTCAAAGCACTAGAAGAATACATAAACACATCTATAGCTGCCGGCCTCATTCGCCCTTCGACCGCACCTGTAGCCGCTGGATTTTTTTTTGTCGAAAAGAAGGACAAGTCCCTACGGCCTTGTATAGACTACCGCACTCTTAATCAGATTACTATCAAGAATAAGTATCCTCTACCACTCCTTGATTCAGCTTTTACTCCATTACAATCAGCGAGGTTTTTTACTAAACTCGATCTACGTAACGCTTACCATCTTGTTCGCATCCGAGAGGGGGATGAATGGAAGACCGCATTCAACACTCCTCTCGGACATTTTGAGTATCTTGTCATGCCTTTTGGACTTACTAATGCACCTGGCGTTTTTCAGGGTTTCATTAATGACATTTTTCGGGACATGACAGGTCGTTTTCTCTTTGTTTACTTGGACGATATATTAATTTATTCATCTACATTTGACGAACATGTGCAGCAGGTTCGGTTAGTCCTTCAACGATTGCTCGAGAACAAACTGTTCGTCAAGGCGGAAAAATGCGAGTTTCACTCATCCTCCATTCCATTCTTAGGTTTTATCATTGAGGAGGGTAGACTCAGACCGGATCCCGCTAAGGTAAAAGCAGTAGTAGATTGGCCCACTCCGGTTTCCAAGAAGCACCTTCAGAGATTCTTGGGCTTCTCTAATTTTTATAGGCGATTTATTCGTAATTTTAGTCGCGTCGCTGAGCCACTTACGAGGCTAACCTCTACTAAGGTTCCGTTTGAATGGGGACCCGAAGCCAATTCCGCGTTCTTGAGGCTGAAAAGGTTGTTTACTTCTGCCCCTGTTCTGTGTTACCCTGACCGTTCTCTCCAATTTTTTGTTGAGGTGGACGCTTCTGATTCAGGTGTAGGGGCCGTACTCTCCCAGAAATCTACCACCGACCAGAAGTTGCACCCCTGTGCTTTCTTCTCTCGTCGCCTATCCCCTGCTGAGAGAAATTATGACATTGGCAACAGGGAGCTTCTGGCGGTCATTTTGGCCCTTCAGGAGTGGAGACATTGGCTGGAAGGGGCGGAGCAACCATTCATCATCTACACAGACCACAAGAACCTGTCCTACTTAAGGACCGCACAGAGACTGAACCCCCGCCAGGCCAGGTGGCAACTATTTCTGACCCGTTTTAACTTTATCATCACTTTCCGACCTGGTTCTCAGAATGGGAAGCCCGATGCCCTGTCCCGTGTCTACTCTTCATCCTTTGAGAATTCTTCACATGAACCAATTGTTCCCCATACCCACGTCATTGGGGGACTCCAGTGGGACATCGAGCGGCAAGTCTTGGAGGCCCTGAAGTCGGACACATCTCCTCGGGGCTGCCCACCAGGCCGGTTGTTTGTGGTTCCTCGGCTCCGCTCCAGCGTTCTGGATTGGGCACATGGGTCGAAGATCGCTTGCCATCCAGGTATTCGTCGCACCAGTTTTGTCCTCTCCCAGCGTTTTTGGTGGCCATCCATTCTGGCAGATACGAAGGCGTTTGTGGCAGCATGTCGGATCTGCGCCCGGAACAAGGCATCCCACCAGGCTCCAGCAGGACTGTTACACCCATTACCCATCCCCTCCCGCCCGTGGTCACACATAGCTGTGGACTTTGTCACAGGACTACCCCCCTCCGAGGGTAATGACACTGTCTTGACCATTGTGGACCGGTTCTCGAAGATGGCCCACTTCGTGGCCCTCCCCAAGCTGCCGTCAGCTCTTGAAACTGCCCAATTATTAGTGCTCCACGTTTTCCGGCTGCACGGCATCCCCACTGATGTGGTATCCGACAGAGGACCACAGTTTTCCTCGGCCGTCTGGAGGGCATTCTGCAAATCTCTGGGGGCCTCCCCTAGCCTGTCCTCCGGCTACCACCCTCAGAGCAATGGACAGACCGAGCGGACCAACCAAGACCTGGAGGCAGCCATCCGGTGCACTTGTCATCAGCAACCTTCGACCTGGTCTGAGAATCTCCCATGGATCGAATACGCTCACAATTCCCTCATTAGCTCCGCCACCGGCCTGTCTCCATTTCACGTCGCCTATGGGTTCCAACCACCAGTTTTTCCTTCTACCCAACCCAGTGCCGACGTCCCATCTGTTACTGCACACCTACATCGGGCTCACCAGGCTTGGCGCAACACCAGGGCGGCGTTAAGAAGAACATCGGCCAGGAATCAACTCTTAGCCAACCGCCATCGCACACCAGCCCCACACTACCTGTTGGGACAGAAGGTCTGGTTATCGTCTCGGGACCTACCATTGGCCACCGAATCTAGGAAACTGGCTCCCAGGTTCATTGGACCATTCCCCATTGCCAAGATCATCAATCGTGTTGCAGTCAAGCTCCATCTCCCTAGATCTCTCAAGTGCCATCCTGTTTTTCACGTGTCCCGCATCAAGCCTGTCTCATCCAGCCCGCTCAGTCCTCCGGAGGTACCGCCTCCTCCACCCAGGCTGGTTGATGGTCACCCAGCATTTACTGTAAACACCATCTTGGATGTGAGAAGAAGGGGAAGGGGTTTCCAATACCTGGTGGACTGGGAGGGGTACGGCCCAGAGGAACGGTCATGGATTTCTAGATCGCTTATAATTGACAAGGACTTGATCAAGGACTTTTACGTTCGATTCCCAGACAAGCCAGGTAGGTCGCCAGGAGGCGTCCGTTGAGGGGGGGGGGGTACTGTGGTAATCTGTAAATGTCCTTGCCTATTTCTGTTGTCTGCACTCCATGTTCACTCTCTCTCTCGTTCACAGTATGGAGTGCAGCTGACGCAAGGCAGCAGCACACACCTGACTGTAATTAAAAACAGCCTAGTTAACCAGGCTGCTGACAACCGGTGAGCGCCGGAACTTTGCCATTGCTTGCAACCTGTTGGTCGTGCCAAAAGAACTCACTAGTTCATCGTGTGCTTTTCATCTCAGGTTGGCCCGTATTATTCCTAGCCTTGTCTAGCGTTTTATTTTGTATCCAGTCTATTTACTTCTTTCATGAAGTATAGTTTTCCTAGCCTTGTCTAGCGCTTTTAGTTTTGTGTGTTTTTTCCCTCTCAGTAGTTTTTTACATGGTGTGTTTTGTGTTTTCCACCATCGCCTTGTTTTGCTACCTTGTGCTTCCGCCTAATAAAAGGAAGAACAATTGTAAACACAAATCCGTCTCTGCATCCTTGGGATCCACCTCACCATACCCTAACATTTTGTACTTAGATCCGTAGCTTTAAAGTTGCTAGCGGTCGCTTGTTAGCATGTAGCATTATCTTCTTCTATTGTATTTACATCTAACACGGCTAACACAAGCTGAAATGATCACAATCGCCCCCTAGTGTACGAGAGGCACACTGCGTATGGCCATCAGTCACATTAGAGATAAGAGCATGGAAAATAGAACTTCACATGTAGCTGTGAACTGAATGATTTGACAAATCAGACTATTGCATAGAAACATACTGACTGTAAAAAAGTTACATGATGTTAGACAAGGCAGCAAAAAAAGAAAAATCAATTCTTTCAAACTAGTAAAAAGAACATTTATATCATCATCTGTATCTGTAGAAACTTTCTCATTTTAGCTTACAGGAATTCTACTTCCAACTAGGAATAACATTTTGAAGTAAATTGTACATGAATTTGATGTTTTACACACACACACACACACACACACACACACACACACACACTCACTCACACACACACACACACACACACACACACACACACACACGCACGCATTGTAGTCCAAGAACCATTAAAAGATAACTACTATATAAATCATGAGTTACTCACAATTTACTCAATACTTCAATAGTTTTTTCACAGAATACTTACTCTTACTGAAATAGTTATTTTGATGAATACTTTTTGCATTTACTCCAGTCATATTATTCTAAAGTAACGGTACTCTGACTTAAGTACAATTTTTGGGTACTCAACTTACCTCTGGTTAAATACCATACCAACTTTATTTATCAGGGCTACTACAGTTGAAAAACAAAGGGCTGTACACCACAAACAAGTAAACATATAAAAAGCAGACACATACAGGCAAAGGACAGACTAAAACAGATCTTTTAAAACAGAGGTCAAATGTATATAAATTTAAAAAAGCAGATAAAAAATATCTTTAGAGCAGTTAGTCAGATAAAAGGCAGTTAAAAAAAAAGTTCAATATCTGAGGGCTGAGATCATGTCCAACTTTGCACAAGTGAACACGCTGCAGGATTGCTTGTATCACACATAATATCGCACACAAGTAGATACACTGCAGGACTGCTTGTATCGCACATGATATCACACACGAGTAAACACGCTGCAGGACTGCTCGTATCGCACATGATATCACACACAAGTAAACACGCTGCAGGACTGCTTGTATCGCACATGATACCACACACAAGTAAACACGCTGCAGGACTGCTCGTATCACACATGATATCACAAACAAGTAAACACGCTGCAGGACTGCTTGTATCGCACATGATATCGCACACAAGTAAACACGCTGCAGGACTGCTTGTATCGCACATATCACGCGCAAGTAAACACGCTGCACGATTGCTTGTATCGCACATGATATCACACACAAGTAAACACGCTGCAGGACTGCTTGTATCGCACATTATATCGCACACAAGTAAACACGCTGCAGGACTGCTTGTATCGCACATATCACGCGCACACATTTTGTCGCACATTTTACATGCATGCGTATTATCTGATACTTATTTCTGTTGCCGATGGCAGTTTAATATCAGATATCAATCAGATCGGGACACCCCTACTCTAATCTATACACCTTTTTACATAGTTTTTAAATAGTGGTTTATTAAATACATACCAATGTCCTAATTTTAATACTTTTTAATAAATAAAAATAATATTTCAGTTAAGAGGATTTTTAGATCTTGGGGTTTGTCATAATGGCATTTTTACTAAATCATTTCTATCTTTGACCTCGTTATACTAAAATTGTGGTTATTAGTGCAAGTGGAAGAAGAGAATAAACGAATGTGTGATTAGTCCCCAAAAATAACATGTAATCAGATTTGGATTTTGTCGATGGTATGAATTTATTGGGTCAAAGTATTTCAAAAGAATCTAATTGAAGAGTCTGCCAAGGGATTCCCTATCGAGGTCTTGGAGGTCATGAAAAGGTGAAGAAGTCGTTGAAACATTTTTCATTTGATCCATTTTCTGCAACAAATTCCACTAAAACGACAACAAAGCTCAAATCTGATTTCAAACACGTCTACTTTAACTGTCGTTTTATTCCTGCCTATTTGTATTAGTCGTCTAACATATATAATATATAAACGCATATAATACACGCAAATATTTCTAGATTATGAGCGACCCCACAAATGAGAATAAATTAACTGTTTTTCTATATTATGTCGAGTGCTTGTTCTACACAACACACACTTTTAAGCATGTGTTTACTAACAATCAGTCTGGTTGGTCACACCAAGAAGTACGACGATCAAACAAGGTAGTACTCAGACTGACCTGTGGGAGGCAGCAATGAGCCGCACACCAGCTACAAAAGGGAGAAACCAAGGCTAACGTTTAGCTTTTAGGCTAGCTCTGCTTTATTGGCATTACTTTGGTGGTGCGACTTGGAGGAAACACATTTAAAAACTTAACAAAAAATTTTTACACATTTTTAAAAAGTCAATATTTACACTAATAAACATACAAACACAATTTTAACTCTTAAATACAACTTTGAGACAATTTAAAAGCAATTTGAACAGTTGAAAAAACTTAATTTAAACACTTTTAAAGAACAACTTTCAAACACTTTTCGAAACAATATTCAAACACTGTAAAAAAAATGTAAACTAAAAAATACATTTAAAAACTTTAAATAATAATATTCTAACACTTTAAAAACAATATTTACACTAAAAAACTAAAAAAAAATGTAACACTCCTGAAAACAATATTTAAACAGTTTTACATAATATTTTCACACAAACATTTGAACAAACATGTAAACAGTTAAAAAAAACAATATTTTACCACTTTCTCCCCACCTTCTACCATCCTAGTCACGTCCGTTGTGTCCTTGGGCAAGACACTTCACCCTTGCTCCTGATGGCTGCTGGTTAGCGCCTTGCATGGCAGCTCCCGCCATCAGTGTGTGAATGTGTGTGTGAATGGGTGAATGTGGAAATACTGTCAAAGCGCTTTGAGTACCTTGAAGGTAGAAAAGCGCTATACAAGTACAACCCATTTATTTATTTAATTATTTACTTTTAAAAACAACATTCAAGCAATTTTAAAAACAAAATTTTAACACTTAAAACAATATTTTAAAAATGTTAAAAACAGCATTCAAA
>NC_084737.1:63228025-63270525 GCF_033978785.1 Entelurus aequoreus
ATTAAATGTGCTTTTTTGTGTGCTACAGTTTGTATGTGTAAAGTTAAAGTTAAGTTACAGTACCAATGATTGTCACACACACACTAGGTGTGGTGAAATTTGTCCTCTGCATTTGACCCATCCCTTGATCACCCCCTAGGAGGTGAGGGGAGCAGTGGGCAGAGCGGCGCCGCGCCACGCCGCGCCGCACCCGGGAATAATTTTTGGTGATTTAACCCCCAATTCCAACCCTTGATGCTGAGTGCCAAGCAGGGAAGAATGCTGGTATGAGCTTTTAAACACAACCCGTTAACTGCTGCCAATCAAATGGTGAATAAGATACTCTTTAGGGTTCATATGTTTGTAAACCTGACTGTGATGTAGTCAGTGCCTCACCAGCCATGAACCTCACCGGTATATATATATATATATATATATATATATATATATATATATATATATATATATATATATATATATATATATATATATATATATATATATATATATATATATATATATATATATATATATATATATATATATATATTATATATATATATATATATATACTTACACATATACATATATATATATATATATATATATATATATATATATATATATATATATATATATATATATATATATATATATATATATATATATATATATATATATATATATATATATATATGTATAGTATTTAGTAATAAAACATTTTAAATAGTTTCCATCTGTTCACATATTCATAATGAATTATCATGTAATTTTAAGTCGAACGTATCGGTGTCGACGATACCAGCCCTGTCTTGCAGTGATACCAAAATCACAAGTTCCCTCGTCGCCCATGCTGATGCGATACGTTAGTACGCTGTCCGTTACAGTCAGGCACGTGCACACATAGGGCCCTATGGGTAAGCACCCAAAAAAGCACCCAAAAAGGGCAGGGGCTCAAGCGCCCCTGCCCTTTTTTGCCTCGTCTTAAAATGTGCCCTCTGCCTGTGTGTGTGTTTATTTTTTGTCTTTATTTTTTTTTCTTTAAACAACATTAATAAATTCCTGTCAGGGATGTAAAAAAAAAACAGCGGTACAAAAACTCCACGTTTTCTTGTAATACCGGGTTGTTTGAGCCTGCCGCTTCTGCCAGAGAGAGAGAGAGAGGGCGAGTGAGTGAGTAAGTGAGAGGAGAGAGAGCCAACTGCGCCCCTGAGGAGACGTGACAGTGGAGCAACTTGAACCTGTGAGTTATGGTCTAGTCGCCGTCCACTTATTCAGCATCTAATATGGGTAATATTTCAGAAAAACGCTGTATTATTCTATTATTCAATGTGTCAGCTTCTGTTTTTGCCGGACGTTGGAGCATGGCGCATCAATTGAGCACGGCGCATCAATTCCGCACAGAGCAGAGCGGATCGTGCGGGACAGGAAGTAGTGTACAAAATACAAAATAAAACATCGGGTTAATTTTCAAAATAAAATGCACTGTGTTTACGGCGGATCACATGAGAAAGTGAGAAAGACCATAAGTTACAACTTGATGGTGTTTTCATCAAGTTAAGGGAAGAAGGACAGATTTTCACATTGAAGTTTTTTCCATTTGGGTATTTATTTTTGTATTTTTTTTCAAAGTTCATGTTGCACTGTTTAATGTTCAATATTAAAGTGCTTATCTTTAACAATAAATAGCCTAATGATAAACCAGTGTTTTGTTGCTTTTCATGTCTTCCAAGCCTATGATAATGTGAATTAACTCATTATGACAATAATTTGTTGACACAAAAGAAATGGCAATCACTTTTATCTACAAAGGACACGCAGCTAAGTAGTTAGCTTCCTATTAGCAAATTTAATTTTACATTAATGTCCATATTGTGTAAAGGACCAATAAAAAATGTCCTGCCCTTTTTTGACTTTGAGCCCCTGCCCCTCTTTAATCATGTGCACGTCCCTGGTTACAGTACATGAATACATTTAGTCGCCCTTTGCTTTTATTTTGAAATGTGATAGCAAGTTTAGGATAAGTGGAGTATGCAATGCACAGAGCAAGCACAGTTGTGCACGTTTGAAAAAATTTAAAAACTTCAAAACAGCATTTAAAAACTTTTAAAAACAACATTCAAACACTTTAAAAAAGAAACACTGAAACACTTTTAAAAACGATATTTAAAAACGACACTCAATAACATTTAAACACTTTTCAAAATAAAATGTAAACACTTTAAAACAACATTTAAACGCTCTTCAAACAACATTCAAACACTTTTAAAAACATATAAACATTTAAAGTACTCCCGACCAGCATAACCGCGCTGCTTCAGCAGGTCAGACGGAAGAGACCCAATGCCAGGTGACATACCACAGTGCAGAGGGTCCCAGCAATGCTGAGGGGGAAACGTCAGTGGAAGTAGGAGGGGAGATGAATGCAGCGCCCGAGAGCGAAGCTCATGCAGCCCCCCCAGAGAGTTGCACAGTCAGAGAGCCAACGCAAACATCCAGAAAGGCGCAAGAAGATCAAGTAGCCAAAGGCAAAAAACCAAGCAGAATGGCGCAAGCTTGAGGATCACCTGAGAGGGGTACTGGAACATTCCCTGCGAGGGACGGTTGAGCGTAAACTAACCTCGCTGAGTAACATCATTTATGAGGAGTGCAGAGAGAGGTTCGGAGAGAGCGCGACCCAGCGAGCCACAGCCCAGAGGCACAAAGGACGGAGGGAGAGGGACATCAAGGGGCTTATAACCAACAGGCGCCAGTTGCGTAAGAGGTGGAGGAAAGCAGCCGCGGAGGAAAAAGAAGGCCTCAAAGTGCTATGGGATGATCTCAAGCAGCGTCTTGCCAAGCTGCGTCGGGCAGAGAGACTCAGAAGGCGCCGGAAACGAAAGGAGACGGAAAGAAAAGACTTCTTCAAGGATCCTTTCCGGTTTGCCCGTCAGCTCCTGGACGAAAAGCGAAGTGGCAAGTTATCCATCGCGAAAGAGGATCTGGAACAACACATCAAGGACCAGTATACGGATGCAGCCAAAGATACACCACTTGGCTCACCAGGCCATGTGCCACGTCCAGACCCCCCAGAGACCCCTTCCCCACCTAGGCTGAGCGAGATTAAAGAAGTCCTTAAAAAAGCCAGATCAGCCTCTGCACCAGGACCAAACGGGCTTCCTTACAAGGTGTATAAAAACTGTCCGCAAGTGACCACAATCTTGTGGAAGCTCATGAGTGTTGTGTGGAAGAAGCAATCCATTCCAGCGGAGTGGCAAGAGGCAGTTGGAATATTCATCCCCAAGGAGCAAAATTCCACCAACATCAGCCAGTTCAGGACAATTGCTTTACTGAAGGTGGAGGGAAAAGTATTTTTTTCTATCCTGGCAAAAAGGATATCCAGCTTCCTCAGCAACAACTGCTACATCGATACAAACTGTCAAAAAGCCGGACTGCCAGGCTTTCCGGGGTGCATAGAGCATGCATCCGTGATCTGGGATCAGATACAGCGTGCCAAAAGAGAGCGGAGCAACCTCCACGTGGTATGGCTCGACCTGGCAAATGCCTATGGCTCAGTACCACACAAGCTGGTTGAGTTTGCCCTGAATTTCTTCCACGTTCCTGTGTGTGTCAGTAACATCATAGCCAAGTATTTCAACAACCTACACATGTGCTTCTCAGTAGATGACTACATGACAGGATGGCAGCGGTTGGAAGTGGGAATTGCCATGGGCTGCTCCATATCACCAATCCTCTTTGTGGCTGCATTTGAAGTGTTACTCATTGGAGCAAGGCAAATGGTCAGAGGCCTGAAAACACCGTCAGGAGGAAGACTCCCCGCTCTGAGAGGTTTCATAGATGATGTGACAAGCATCCTACAGACAGCCCCATGCACAGCACGACTCCTCAAGCGTTTCGACGAACTGACCGTCTGGGCGAGGATGAAGATAAAGCCCGCTAAGTCCAGGAGCCTGTCAATCAGTGAAGTGAAGTGAAGTGAATTACATTTATATAGCGCTTTTTCTCAAGTGACTCAAAGCGCTTTACATAGTGAAACCCAATATCTAAGTTACATTCAAACCAGTGTGGGTGGCACTGGGAGCAGGTGGGTAAAGTGTCTTGCCCAAGGACACAACGGCAGTGACTAGGATGGCGGAAGCTGGGATCGAACCTGCAACCCTCAAGTTGCTGGCACGGCCGCTCTACCAACCGAGCTATACCGCCCCGCAGGAAGGGTGTGAGAGATGACAGGACAGTCTTCACAGCAGGAGGTGAGAAGATTCCACTCCTGGCAGAGCAGCCCATCCGAAGCCTCAGGAGGGAGTATACAGCAGAGCTCTCGGACAGGCAGATGGGGAAGGTGGTCCAGAAACAACTAAAAGAGGGGCTCGCAAGGATCGACGGCAGCCAACTTCCTGGGAAGCTGAAGGTTTGGTGTTACCACTTCACACTTTTCCACCGCGTAATGTGGCCGCTGAAAGTAGCCGAAATTCCAGCTTCTCAGGCCAGCAAGATGGACAGCATCGCCAACGGTTATATCAGGAAGTGGCTGGGCCTCCCCCACTGTTTCTCGGACACAGGTCTTTTCGGCAAGAACATTCTGCAACTTCCTCTGAAGTCAATCAATCTGGGTTACAGGCAGGAGAAGACTCGCCTTGTACTGGAGTTGAGGGAATCAAGAGACGAAGCTGTGAAGAGTGCAGCGGTGACTGTCCGCAATGGACGAAAGTGGGAGGCCCAGGTGGAAGTGGACCAAGCTGTCTCGAGGCTGAAACACAAAGAGATTCTGGGAAGAGTCCAAGACAGCCGTGCAGGACTGGGATGGGGGCAACCAGTCCAGTTCTGGTCCAAAGCCACGAGACAGCAGAGGAAGGCCATGGTGGTGGAAGAGGTCACACAAGTGGCGCAAGACCAGTATTGGATCAAGACCGTATCCCAGGGAAAACAGGGGACATGGACTCGCTGGGAGGATACCATCCAAAGAGTCATAACCTGGGCCGACATCTGGCGAACTCCTCAATCTCGGCTCAGCTTCCTTGTGAGAGCAGCGTATGACACCCTGCCATGCCCTCGAAACCTCACCCAGTGGTTCGGAAGCGAGGGCAAGTGCTCCCTGTGCAGCAAAGACAAAGCAGGGCTCAAACATATCCTTTCAGGTTGCAACGTCGCGCTGACGCAGGGGCGCTTCCGGTGGCGACACAATCAGGTGCTGAGGAAGTTGGCAGAGCTGTTGGAGAGATGCAGAGTCGGGGCAAACAACGCCACAGATCCCCATCGGCCAAACATCACTTTCATCAAACCAGGAGAGGTAGGACAGAAGACCGAGGCGGGAAGATCATCACTTCTGCTTACCCCTGGTAAGGGCTGGGAGATGCGCGTTGACCTGGACAAGCAGCTAGTCTTCCCAACTAAGGTAATACAGACAACGCTAAGACCAGACGTTGTGATGTGGTCCTCAGCTGCTAAGAAAGTCCTCATAATTGAACTAACCGTGCTATGGGAGGAGGGAATACCAGTAGCACATGAGTTCAAATGGTCAAAGTATAGCGACCTGGCAGAGGACTGCAAGGGGGGAGGCTGGTCTGCGTCCATTCACCCCTTGGAGATCGAATGCAGGGGCTTCGTAGGAGGTTCTGCGACCCGGCTCCTGCGCGCGGCGGGAATGACTGGTTCCAGCTTGAGGAGGGCCATCAAAGAGTTGGCAGAGGAGGCAGAGAGGGCACGTTTCTGGATGTGGCTAAGAAGGAGGGACAACACTTGGGGCTCAACGCCCCATTGAGGTCAGTTGCAGGGAGTGGTGCGGGGAGACGTCCCCGCTTAGCCACTGCCCCCCCCCCCCCCCCACCGCGAGGTGTCCTGCCTTGGGGGAGAAACATCAGTGAACGGTGGCACCAGCTGACGACCCTGCAGCTGACCTCGAAGTGCACTGGAGGAGGTGCGACAGGCAGAGATGCCAAGCAGTTAGGTCTGTACTTATTTAAAAAAAAACATTTAAAAACTTAATAATGCAATGCAATGCAAACAGGAAGCACACAATCGTGCACATTTGAAAAAATGTTAACACTTAAAAACAATATTTAAAGACTTTTAAAAACAAAACTTAACAATTAAACACTTTTTAAAACCATATCTAAACACTTTTAAAAATAAAATGTAAACACTTAAAAACAACATTTAAACACTTTTAGCAACAATGTTGAAACACTTTTAAAACAACTTCCAAACACTTTTAAAAACAATATTCAAACATTTTAAAAACATTTAAAGACTTTTAAAAAAGCTTTTAACAACTTAAAAACAACGTTGAAAAAAATAAAAATAAGTATTCAAACACTTAAAAAAACAACACTCCATCCATCCATCCATTTTCTACCGCACTCAAACACTTTAAAAACAACAACTTTTAACCATAAAAAAACCCATATTTGAACACTTTTTAAACAACATTCAAACAATACTAAACACCTTCAAAAACGTTTAAACACTTAAAACAACATTTAAACACTTTTAAAAACAATATTTAAACATTAAAAAAAATATTTAGCAAAAAAAAGCTGACAAAAATAAAGATAGGGAGTGGAGCATGGCGGCAGCAGGGCTAAATGATGGGGGAGGGGCTATTTTAGGGGCGGGGCTAAGTGTGCCTGAGCAAGCAGCAGAAAGGGACGCGGCTGCCTCGTAAACTTTTTGAGAAAATCGAATCGTTTGTTGGACGTGAAGAAGAAAACTGTAACAAAAGTATCGATCCTATCTTGATATTATCGACACGATACCAAAACCCACTTTGGTATCGATACTACTATTATTTGCAAAACTTCTGTGTCAGTAAAAACGGCCAAACTCCACCTTATGTTGAGTTGAAAGTTGTGAAAAAATAAACACAAGAAAAAGAAGTGAGAAATAATCAATGAGAGTTTGACACATTTTGTTTTTACTTTTGATTCTTTTATTTTTAATAAGAACTAATTTTTAGAAAAGCGGAAAAAGCTGGAAGAAGTAGCTGGGGAGAGGGAAGTCCGGGCTTTTCTGCTTAGGCTGCTGCACTCGCAACCCGACTTTGGATACGCAGAAGATTGATGGATCATTTTAGGCGATCCATATTTAACCAGTTGGAGCTGTTCTATTCTGTTTTTGAAAAAGTTTCATTATAACTATCATAACAAAAAATACATTGAGCGAATCGGTTTTAATCGAGAATTGTTGTTGAATCGAGAATCGGAACTGGATGGAATGGTGAGTTTTCCAAAGATCCCCACCCCTAATAATGTACAGTATTCACATTGGAGAGTAGACTTCAATATCCGTCCAGCAGCTTCTCCGTCAAAACACGCCATAAGCAGCTTCTCCATATTTTTGTGGATACATGTTTAGATATTACTTGAACGTCCTTGGCTGAATTAGCAGAAAGACTGCTCTTTTTATTTTGAAAACCTACTAAACTGCAGAGGTGTGGACTCGAGTCACATGACATGGACTCGAGTCAGACTCGAGTCATGAATTTGATGACTTTAGACTCGACTTGACAAAATGTAAAGAGATTTGCAACTCGACTTGGACTTTAACATCAATGACTTGTGACTTCACTTGGACTTAAACCTTTTGACTTGACATGACTTGCTACTTTCACCAAAACCCAACGATTAAAAAGTTATTCGGGAGCGCTCCATATCTTCCAAAGTGTACGTGTGTGTCTGTCAGGGAGTGTGCGCTTTGTCAGCGTGTGTGTCTGTCAGTACAATAGACAATCAAATTAGATCCATGTTATTTTCGTCCCACGGCATTCATCCAATCAAATTGCAGAACAACCAACGAAGAAGAGCTCTCAAACAACGCGCTAGTGAGGAAAAATGACGCCAAGGATAGTTTCGTTCGGGTATTAAAACTACGACTTGGTCAACAAAAAACTAATTGCAACAACTTCCAACTTCGTTCGACATTTAAAGTTGCAAACAGAACGGTAAGTTTTGAATGTAAGCTAACGTTTATTGGCTAAGTAACGTGACTTTTATTTGCTGTGTAGTTAAATCAGTGAGGCTGTAAACTCACTGCTAACGTTACAACCATAGACATCTCATAAGTAGACGCAGCATCGAGCGCTACTGCCTACTGGCGCAGACGAGACGCGGGGCCGCCATCTTGGAGTGGTGATCCGCTCCACTCAATGCAATTCATTTGGCAGGAGCCATGAACTGTCAGCGCATTTAATTCATTTTACCTCACTGAATACCACTGATTTTCATGCGCTTTTTTGTCATACGTGTAGCTATGATAAAGGACACATGTTTTGGCGTGTTTTATTGTTCACAGTTTGCTTAACAGTAATAGATTATTCTTATATGCTATAAGTGACCAGGCGTCCGAGATCAAAACTGGGAATATAATCCCAGAGAAGGGGGAAAAAACGGTCCGCTATTTTTAAGTTCAAGAAACAATATGATTAGGTTATATAAACATGCGTATATTCTACATAAACAATGTATGAATACATTAGATATATATATATGTAATGTACCTAAAGACTGTATCTCTGTTGCTGCAGCAGCGGAGAGTTTATTCTGTCTTGACACTTTGTATTGATATTTTGTATTACATTCTTCCCTTAAATGACAATGTTTACAGTGATTGTTTTGTATGTATTTTTTATGCATGTCGCCTTGGAAAAAAGCGTCTGCCAAATACTTTAACATAAACATATATAAACACTTGAAAGTCTTTATATCAGCTAAAACCACCAATTTGTTTCACTGGATTCAGAATAAAACTAAATTATGTTTTACCCAACAATGTTAGTATTTGAATATTGTTACTTAAAGACTTATTCCTGGTTACAATTATACTGTTAAGAAAGTATTGTCTTATACTTTGCCTAAAATGAGAACACATCAGTGGCAGCTGGTGAATTTTGTTTTAGGTGAGGCTGAAAGTTTGTAAACCAAACCCCTGTAGGGGCGTCATCCTCCCCCAGAAGATTTCTTTGTGATTTTCACATACAAATATTGAAGATCGTTGCTCCTTCTCAACTCTGTGGTAATATTCTTTTCACATAATACAACCAATAGTACGTTAATGTTAAATCTTACTTGTGAAAAGTAATCCCCCGATTCCTATTTTCAACAGTCCGCTCATTTGATCAGGAAAACGCTGAACACCAACACGGCATCTTTGTTTTCTACCTGTCAACTGTCAGTTTAGGCTGCTCGCCGGCTCCTCATCACCACTTCAAGATGGCGGCCAAATTGCTCGCGTTACAGCAGCCAATGCTGCGTGTACTTATAAGATGTCTATGGTTATAACGTCATTGCAAACACGGGAATCTGTTGCGTCCACTGCAGTTCGCTACCTTATTCATACTTTTTGTCAAGTGATTTTTTTTAAGCAATGTTGCATGAGGTACCTCCACATAACGTTACGTTAGTCAATGTATCACACACAGTAACGTAACGTTAGACGGCGGTCAGCAGCACCGCATATTTTAGCCACCTACAAAAAGACAAACATAGTCAAATAAAGGTCAGTTAAAATGTATACTATATTAAGAATATGTGTACATATTGCATAGGGCCCTGACATCTAAAAAGTACAACTCTGTTCATTGTTATGTTCATGTATTTCTGATGTTTTTCATGTGTACGCACACATAAACACACATACAGTATGAGATTAGATCAATGAGATAAGGTAAGAACAGGATAGAAACTGCTGTGGAACTAGTTACAATGCAATATGCCATGGAAATACAATGTTAACACTTTTGTGCAAATAAGTACAGTTGCACTTGTTTTTTCAAATGTGTTTATTCTGTAAAGCATTGGCGTTGTTAGGCCTATTTTAGGGGGGCTCAAGCCCCCCTAAAATGTTCTTAAGCCCCCCTAAACAATTTGGTGTTAAAAAAAAAAAAAATATATATATATATATATATATATATATATATATATATATATATATATATGTATATACTGTATATATATATATATATATATATATATATATATATATATATATATATATATATATATATATATATATATATATATATATATATATATATTTTTTTTTTTTTATTTTTTTTTTTTATTTTTTTTTACAAATACATACTGACATATTCATTATAAAGTGGCCCGAATATGAGTTTAAATAAATAATCATATAACCTGTCATTATTCACTCAGTTTCCCCTCACTTCATAGTGTAAGGTAGAGAGCCCCTTTAGTGCGTCGGTATCCAATCCATTCCACTTGTTCATATAGAAAATGCCCACATCACTCAAAATCCTGTCCGCATTTTCTCTGCGACCTTGCTTGCGGTCCTGCAGGTGTACGAAGCACATTAGCACACAGCACTGCAGAACAAGAATCTTGTGTCTGCAATTGTAAATAATTTTGTTTTTAAGTTTTGTGTTTCTTGTAGAATCTATATAAAGTAATATAAATTTGCCTATTGTTAAAATAATGAAAACAACATCATTAAATATATTTGTTTTATTGTATTGTTACATTAATAGCTGTTGTATTATTATAGGATGGCTTGTTAAACATTTCATAGGATTTTCAGAGGGTGGAAAAACCAAGATATTTAATATAAAATGTAAAATGAATAAATACATAAAAAGAAAAAGAAAAAAAATGGTTAAAAGCCATCGTCCCGGGGAGCATTTAATTTCGTCCCGTGCATTTTTTTTACCGTCCCCGGGATGACGGGACTACTTTAATCTCAAGCCCTGGAAGTTACATTTTATTGTTTGCATTATTTGTTTTAGCATTGCACTTTGAGGATGGTCCCTCAGCTCTTTGACAGCTTTGGCTCTTTTTCAGATCAGCAGACAAAGTCTTTCTTATTTACAGTATATATAAATGTTTCTCGTTTCTATTCAGACTTCCATATATATTTAATTTCCTTAACGGCTTGCCATAATATATATATAAATATATTATATAAGAGCCAAATTATCCCGATCCAGATATTACTTTAATTCAAGTAATTAAGTAATATTTCCAGGGCTTGAATTTACAACCATTTTAGTCACATATGTGCCCAAAATGTAATATGTGCAACTTCAAAATATTTGGGAACAAACAATTATTGTATTGTGAGCGAAAGTTGTGGCATTAGCCTCAATGTTGTGAATTAAAGGCCTACTGAAACCCACTACTACCGACCACGCAGTCTGATAGTTTATATATCAATGATGAAATCTTAACATTGCAACACATGCCAATACGGCCGGGTTAACTTATAAAGTGCAATTTTAAATTTCCCGGGAAACTTCCGGCTGAAAACGTTTCGGTATGATGACGTTTGCGCGTGACGTCACGGGTTGAAGCAGATATTTTGGAATAGCACGGTGGCCAGCTTAAGTCGTCTGTTTTTACCACATAATTCCACAGTATTCTGGACATCTGTGTTGGTGAATATTTTGCAATTTGTTCAATTAACAATGGAGACTGCAAAGAAGAAAGCTGTAGGTGGGATTGGTGTATTAGCGGCTGGCTGCAGCAACACAACCAGGACTTTGAGTTGGATAGCAGACGCGCTACCGTGAGTACAGCTTTGGCTTCCATACATTTGATCGCTTGCCCGTACGTGCGTGCATGTCACATACGTGACTTTGGGGAAATATATGTTTCTTGCCGACTCTGATGGCGGCCGGGGTGTCGTCGAAAGCTACAACGGCGTCCGCCGCCGCGCCGCTGTCCTCACCTGTCTGGGTTGACTTCCTCCGTCTCCGGGCCGCCGACCACAACGATCATCGTGGTGAAGTCCTTCGTTGCGCCGTTGATCGCTGGAACGCAGGTGAGCACGGGTGTTGATGAGCAGATGAGGGCTCGTGTAGGTGGAGAGCTAATGTTTTTAGCACAGCTCTGTCGAGGTCCCGTAGCTAAGCTAGCTTCAATGGCATCGTTAGCAACAGCATTGCTAGGCTTCGCCAGGCGGCACAGCATTGACCGTGTGGTTACAGGTCCAGGGTTTGGTAGTATTGTTGATCTTCTGTCTATCCTTTCAGTCAGGGGCTTATTTCTTCTGTTTCTATATGCAGTTAAGCACGATGCTATCATGTTAGCTCCATAGCTAAAGTGCTTCGCCGATGTATTGTCGTGGAGATAAAAGTCACTGTGAATGTCCATTTCGCGTTCTCGACTCTCATTTTCAAGAGGATATAGTATCCGAGGTGGTTTAAAATACAAATCCGTGATCCACAATAGAAAAAGGAGAGAGTGTGGAATCCAATGAGCCCTTGTACCTAAGTTACGGTCAGAGCGAAAAAAGATACGTCCTGCACTGCACTCTAATCCTTCACTCTCACTTTCCTCATCCACGAATCTTTCATCCTGGCTCAAATTAATGGGGTAATCGTTGCTTTCTCGGTCAGAATCGCTCTCGCTGCTAGTGTAAACAATGTGCAAATGTGAGGAGCCTTTCAACCTGTGACGTCACGCTACTTCCGGTACAGGCAAGGCTTCTTTATCAGTGACCAAAAGTTGCGATGTTCTCTACTAAATCCTTTCAGCAAAAATATGGCAATATCGCCAAATGATCAATTATGACACATAGAATGGATCTGCTATCCCCGTTTAAATAAGAAAATTTCATTTCAGTAGGCCTTTAAAAACATAGAGGCTAATGCCATGGCTTTAATTGTGTTTCAGTGTATCTTGAAGGTTCATGCAAGTAATTGTTTCTTGTTGATGCTGTAAACAAAATGTCGCTGTGCAAACCCATGTTTGTTGTTGTACTGAACACAGATTGAAACTAAACCGATTGAAATAATAATAATAACAATGAATAATTTCAAAGTCTTTGTTAGCCGTTTGTGAAGTTTTGTGCTTGTGCGCTACGTTCGCTCGCATCTTGCATCTCCTGGGGGCTAAGCCCCCCTGTCCTAAAGAGCTAGTGACGCCCCCGCTGTAAAGGAATGAGTTAAATGTTTAAAATGACAGTTTAATAGTGCTATTATGAAGTGCAATGTCAGCACTATTTTTTTCCCTCCAATTTTAAATGCACTTGTTTTAATAAATAAATACAGTGTTTTAAAAACATACACAATCTGTGTAAATATATTAGTCTGTGGTTAAAAGGACTTGAAAGGACTCGAAACTCAAAATGCAGGACTTGGGACTTGACTTGAGACTTTCCAGTCTTGACTTTGGACTTGACTCTGGACTTGACTCGAGAATTGAGGGCAAAGACTTCAATCAATCAATCAATCAATGTTTATTTATATAGCCCTAAATCACAAGTGTCTCAAAGGGCTGTACAAGCCACAACGACATCCTCGGTACAGAGCCCACATACGGGCAAGGAAAACTCACCCCAGTGGGACGTCAATGTGAATGACTATGAGAAACCTTGGAGAGGACCGCATATGTGGGTAAACCCCCCCCCCCCCCCCCCCCCCCTCTAGGGGAGACCGAAAGCAATGGATGTCGAGTGGGTCTGACATAATATTGTGAAAGTCCAACACATCAGCGAAAGTCCAGTCCATAGTGGGGCCAGCAGGAACCATCCCGAGCAGACACGGGTCAGCAGCGTAGATATGTCCCCATCTGATGGACAGGCTAGCGGTCCACCCCGGGTTGGGAGCAGAGTAGAAAAGAAAAGAAAAGAAAAGAAACGGCAGATCAACTGGTCTAAAAAGGGAGTCTATTTAAAGGCTAGAGTATACAAATGAGTTTTAAGATGAGACTTAAATGCTTCTACTGAGGTAGCATCTCTAACTTTTACCGGGAGGGCATTCCATAGTATTGGAGCCCGAATAGAAAACGTTCTATAGCCCGCAGACTTTTTTTGGGCTCTGGGAATCACTAATAAGCCGGAGTTCTTTGAACGCAGATTTCTTGCCGGGACATATGGTACAATACAATCGGCAAGATAGGCAGGAGCTTGACCGTGTAGTATTTTATACGTATGTAGTAAAACCTTAAAGTCGCATCTTAGGTGCACAGGAAGCCAGTGCAAGTGAGCCAGTATAGGCGTAATATGATCAAACTTTCTTGTTTTTGTCAAAAGTCTAGCAGCCGCATTTTGTACCATCTGTAATCTTTTAATGCTAGACATAGGGAGGCCCGAAAATAAAACGTTACAGTAATCGAGACGAGATGTAACGAACGCATGGATAATGATCTCAGCATCGCTTGTGGACAAAATGGAACGAATTTTAGCGATATTACCGAGATGAAAGAAGGCCGTTTTAGTAACACTCTTAATGTGTGACTCAAACGAGAGAGTTGGGTCGAAGATAAAACCCAGATTCTTTACAGAGTCGCCTTGTTTAATTGTTTGGTTGTCAAATGTTAAGGTGGTATTATTAAATAGATGTCGGTGTTGAGCAGGACCGATAATCAGCATTTCCGTTTTCTTAGCGTTGAGTTGCAAAAAGTTAGCGGACATCCATTGTTTAATTTCATTAAGACACGCCTCCAGCTGACTACAATCCGGCGTGTTGGTCAGCTTAAGGGGCATGTAGAGTTGGGTGTCATCAGCATAACAGTGAAAGCTAACACCGTATTTGCGTATGATGTCACCTAGCGGCAGCATGTAAATACTAAAGAGCGCAGGGCCAAGCACCGAACCCTGGGGAACTCCGCACGTTACCTTAACATAGTCCGAGGTCACATTGTTATGGGAGACACACTGCATCCTGTCAGTAAGATAAGAGTTAAACCAAGACAAGGCTAAGTCTGTCATCCCAATACGCGTTTTGATACGCTCTAATAAAATATTATGATCAACAGTATCGAAAGCGGAGCTAAGATCAAGAAGCAGCAACATAGATGAAGCATCAGAATCCATCGTTAGCAATAGATCATTAGTCATTTTTGCGAGGGCTGTCTCCGTAGAGTGTTTTGCCCTGAAACCGGATTGAAAAGGTTCACAGAGATTGTTAGACGCTAAGTGTTCATTTAGCTGCTGTGCGACAATTTTTTCGAGGATTTTCGAGATAAACGGAAGGTGGGACACCGGCCGGTAGTTTACCAAGAGATCAGGACCGAGGTTAGGTCTTTTGAGTAGAGGATGAATAACCGCTTTTTTGAATGCTAGGGGAACAGTGCCAGAGGAAAGTGATAAGTTTATAATATTTAACACTGATGGATCTAATAATACAAAAAGCTCCTTGATAAGTTTCCCAGGAATTGGGTCAAGTAAACATGTTGTTTGTTTTGTCCCATTTACACATTTTGACAATTCCTCCAAAGTTATTTCATCAAAGAGAGAGAAACTATTTTGGAGGGCGGTATCCGTCGTATATACAGTCGTATCTGTGTTAATAGAACCCAGTTGTAGCTGAGATGCATTGTCTTTAATCTCTTTTCTAATGACTTCAATTTTCTTATTAAAGAAATTCATAAAGTCATCTGCTGAGTGGGTGGAGCTACTGGGAGAAGTCCCTTGTTGAGTTAGCGATGCTACTGTACTAAACAGAAATTTAGGATCATTTTTGTTGAGGTGGATGAAATTTGAGTAATATTTAGCTTTAGCTGAGGTAAGCATGCGTTTATAAGTTATTAAACTATCACACCATGCTTGATGGAAAACCTCAAGTTTAGTCGCACGCCATTTGCGTTCCAGCTTTCTACATGATAATTTCTGGGCTTTAGTTTCTTCTGTAAACCCTGGGGTACGCCTTTTAGGGGCCCTTTTTAGCTTTAGCGGTGCTACACTATCAATGGTGTCGCGCAGGGCGTCATTAAAGTTGTTAGTGAGGTTATCAATAGAGCCCACATAATTTGGGACTGGTGCCATTACCGAAGGCAGTAGGTCAGAAAGAGTCGTCGTTGTGGCAGCATTAATGTTGCGGCTGCTATAGTAGTTATTATTATTATTATTAGTTTGTTGACAATGAGTCAGAACTTCGAATTTTATAAGGTAATGATCGGACATTACTTTAGTGTATGGGAGTATCGTAACTTTAGAGGTGGTGACACCCCTGACAAGCACTAGATCTATCGTATTACCGTTGCGATGTGTGGGTTCATTTATTATTTGTGTAAGACCACAGCTATCAATTATAGTCTGGAGCGCCACGCATGGAGGGTCCGATGGGGTATTCATATGGATATTAAAGTCCCCCATTATGATTATATTGTCGGCGTGCGTCACTAGATCAGCAACAAACTCTGAGAATTCACTGATGAAGTCCGAATAGGGCCCAGGGGGGCGGTAGATAACAGCCAGGTGGAGAGGCAGCGGTGTGACAAACCTCAAAGTGAGCACCTCAAACGAGTTATATTTATTATTTAGGTTAGGTGTAAAATTATAGTTTTCATTGTATATTAGTGCGACACCCCCTCCCCTTTTAAGAGGTCGGGCAACATGTGTATTGGTATAGTTAGGAGGAGATGCCTCATTTAGCGCAAAAAAATCGTCTGGTTTGAGCCAGGTCTCGACGAGACCAACGACGTCAAGTTTGTTGTCTCTAATGACTTCATTAACTAATAACGTTTTGGAAGATAATGATCTTATGTTTAAAAAGCCCATATTATAGGTAGTGGGCTGTTTTGAGGATTGTTTGTTGAAATTATCCGAAGTAGCAATATTAATAATGTTGCGTTTATTATGCGTAGTGCACTTTAAATAGTTCCGACCATATCTAGGAATTGATACGACGGGAATATTCAGATTGTTTGCTTGATGTTGCGATAAACTGAACGCATCATAGTTATCTACCTCAATACAATGTATGTCTGCCTCTGACACGGTCACAAAAGAAAAAACATTATGTGAGTTGTGTTTTATTCTAAGAGAATTGCTATGTGTGCAGGGATTATCCAGCCTGGCGCCGGCTAGTTCTAGTTTAAATGGCTTCTTACCCGGAGACTCCACGCTTCTTTGGTTAGCTTTTCCCTTTGTTGTTAGCCCCGCTCGGCATCCCCGCTTCTGCTTCTGCTCACACCGCTTACGTCATCTCCATTGGCGGTCACCGCTAGCACTTGACTCCGCTGCTACAAAGGCCGCTCGATGTAGCCCGCGAAGTATTCCCATGCTAGCGAGGAGGTCCACCGTACATGCATCTTTCAGTCTATAACGACCCGATCCATCCACATCCAGAATTGTCTGTCGGTCGTATGTGATCACAGAGTGTTCACGCTTTGAGCCAGCCATGAAATTGACAGAAATGACGGGTGTTTTTTGCCAAATCGCTCTACACTCCCAAGAGCGTTAGCAAGCCGCTGCATAGCAATGTGCCGCCATCTTGTTATTGAGACTTACTTGTGACTTGCAAAACAATGACTTGGTCCCACCTCTGCTAAACTGTAAATTCATAAATTTCTATAATTTTTTTGGACAAAAATCTGTTTGTTACTTCAACATGTCATTGAATGTTAAATGTCTTTGCTACATTTGTGACAGCTGTTAACTAAATCATGTTAACCAAAGCTAAAAGCAGCAATACAACCTTATTTCATTCTCAGGTTGCTGTCATGATATTGGACATGAATCATAACCGCGCGTGTGCACTAATGAATGTTTACATCAAATGCCGTCAGGCTGAGTGGGAGTGGAAGTAAGACCTGCTGTGCATTCTTCTGGAAGTCTTCTTTTTTTAGATATCTGCAGTAATTATGCAGCCTTAATGCCCCGAAGCCATATGTTTGTTTCCCGTCGCTGTTGTGAAGGCTGAAGCTTTTTTCCTGGAAGACGTTGACGATCTCATCATATGGAAGACATGTTGTTGTGTGTCAACATGAGAAGGAGCTCCTAAAGTCCTCATCGTCCAACTTGTGTGATTACAGACAGATATCAGAACCGGGAGTGTGTCACGAAAGAAAAGGCTTCTCGGACGCCGGAGAACGCAAATGTCACGATATCACACTGTATCAGACAATATCATACTCTGCAGACCATATTTCAACTGTACTGTATCAAAGGAGCACTTCCTGTCCTATTAATTCATATTGCATTGAACCAAAGTATAGTTATCAGGCAGAAGCAGAATTTATAATAATATATATCCTACATAAACATTACATAAGACGGTATTGTGACCAAAATTATGATGTTCATTAGGGGTGTGGGAAAAAATCGATTCAAATTGGAATCGCGATTCTCACGTTGTGCGTTTCAGAATCGATTCTCATTTTAAAAAAATCAATTTTTATTTTTTTATTTTTTTTTATTTATTTAAAAAATATATAAATATATATATTTTTTTTTTTTCTTTTTAATTAATCAATCCAACAAAACAATACACAGCAATACCATAACAATGCAATACAATTCCAAAACCAAACCCGACCCAGCAACACTCAGAACTGCAATAAACAGAGCAATTGAGAGGAGACACAAACACGACACAGAACAAACCAAAAGTAGTGAAACAAAAAAGAATAATATCAACAACAGTATCACTATCAGTAACAATTTCAACATAGCAGTGATTAAAAATCCCTCATTGACATTATCATTAGACCTTTATAATTAAATTTTAAAAAAGAACAATAGTGTCACAGTGGCTTACACTTGCATCGCATCTCATAAGCTTGACAAAACACTGTGTCCAATATTTTCACAAAGATAAAATAAGTCATATTTTTGGTTCATTTAATAGTTAAAACAAATTTACATTATTGCAATCAGTTGATAAAACATTGTCCTTTACAATTATAAAAGCTTTTTACAAAAATATACTACTCGGCTTGCATGTCAGCAGACTGGGGTAGATCCTGCTGAAATCCTATGTATTGAATGAATAGAGAATCGTTTTGAATCGGGAAAAAATTGTTTTTGAATCGAGAATCGTGCTGAATTGAAAAAAAAAATCGATTTTGAATCGAATTGAGACCCCATGAATCGATATTGAATCGAATCGTGGGACACCCAAAGATTCACAGCCCTAATGTTTATTATTATCATATGATATTGTTGAAGGTGCTCCAAAAGTACTTACACACTGAAATATTTCAACCTTGAATAAATGAATAGGTAAACAAATAAAAAAACTAATCCAAAAATAAGAAAAGAAAAAATAAGTAAATGAATAAATAAATAAATAAATAAATAATGAATAAATAAATTAATGAAAAATTTAACTAAAAAATAAATAAAAAAATAAAGAAATGTATACAAAATAAATAACTTCATAAAAAATGAATAAGTAAATAAATATATTGACAAATGAATACAAAATAAATGAATAAGCATGATCATCAAAATTATAACAAATACAAGTTTGACACATCTCACTTTGCATGTGATGAGTTTAAATCACATATTAGTTTCACATTTGGAGTTGAATCACTGATATAAATGGACTTTTGCATGATATTCAATTTTTTGGAGTTTCACCTGTATTTGTGTGTTCTATATGTACTCTTTCAGGAGCAGTCCGTCCATCCATCCATCCATTTTCTACCGCTTGTCCCATTTACAGTCTTTATCGTCATTTCTTTGTATTTTATTTTCATCCTGTGAACTTTGACAGAGCGTGGATGTCATTTCCTGTTTTTTTGCGCGCGCTTCTTCTACGAAGAGGTAGGTTGCGGTGATTGATATAAAAAAAAAAATACGTTCAAATGTGTATACATAACGTGTATTGTGCACTTTATGTTGTACAATACTTTAGTAAAGCCCATGAAAGTTATGTTGTTAATAGAACTAATCTAATGAAGATCGTTTTTTCATGTAGTTTCCTTCCTTCGTAAAGGTGTATGTCATGTGACAAACATGGCTGAAGTCGCTGTATTACGTCTGTATGTTGTGCACAGGTACGTGAGCTTCTCTTCATTGTAAATTATATTAAAAACGCATTTCAGACGCTTCCGGACTAATGTAGAAGTGCATGTGACAAGTCACAAGTTGCTGTTGTATGTCTGGATGTTGCACACAGAATATAAACGCCTCCTGGTGGTCGGCAAAAGCATTGCAGCATTTTGGAATTCTACTATTTGGCCTATAAAGCCCCCCTAAAAACATTTCAAAAACTGCCAACAAAGCACTATTTAAAGCATATTTAAAATGTACATCACATTGTTATTGTAAGAGCTAACACCAAGGAAGTACTTTTCTGGCTTAGTGAACAGCGGCTTGGTAACGGCGCCCCAGGCTACTATTGAGAGCGGAGAGCTAACGTTAGCTAAAATATATACTGTATATGTATATATATTTCTTTCTTCTTAGTTTTTATAAGGAAATGAAAACACAATGTAATGCAGAGGTGTACTTATAACAATTTTATAGACAACTGATACTTTTTATAGCGTCGGCAGGGTGTGGTGGGGCGGGTGTGTGAAATGCTTTCTCTTTCTTAAGAGAGCGTAAAAGAAAATAATTGAGAAGCAGTGTTTCCCCCAGAACATTTGTTAGTTAAGGTGGTGACTCTCCAGGGGGAGGGGACCGGGGAAGGGGGTGGGTGGGTGGGTGTAAGGATCGGTGTAACTCGACCTGTCGCCATCACGTCTCCACCTCGTCGCTGCCACCACAGCCTTGGGGGCAATAGACTACAGACTGTGGTGACGTAGGCCGGCTTCGTCGCGTGAAGAAGCCTATATATATATATATATATATACATATATATATATATATATATACACAACTTTTGGTTGTGTTTTCCGCTCCATTTGCTGAATGGCGATATACGATATATATCTCGATATTTTTTCCGTAAAGTAAATACAAAACAGTTCTAGTTACCTGAGATACTAAAATACTGACTTACAAAGTCAAATTAATGACTTACTGTAAGTAAGCGTTTGGAATAAGCGTTTGAAAAAAAGAGTTAAAAGTGGGGCCACATGCTGACATATGCTCAACTCATCATGCTTAATTTATTACAGCATTTGGGAAGCCTGTAGTTGATTTTTATTATGTAAATGTTATATTTTCATCAACATGTGATAGCAGGGATCCTGCCATTCAAAACTAGGCTGCTACATTACTAATGATTAAAGGCCTACTGAAATGAATTTTTTTTATTTAAACGGGGATAGCAGATCTATTCTATGTGTCATACTTGATCATTTCGCGATATTGCCATATTTTTGCTGAAAGGATTTAGTATAGAACAACGACGATAAAGATTGCAACTTTTGGTATCTGATAAAAAAAAAGGCTTGCACCTACCGGAAGTAGCGTGACGTAGTCAGTTGAACATATACGCAAAGTTCCCTATTGTTTACAATGATGGCCGCATGAAGTGAGAGAGATTCGGACCGAGAAAGCGACAATTTCCCCATTAATTTGAGCGAGGATGAAAGATTTGTGGATGAGTAAAGTGCAAGTGAAGGACTAGTGGGGAGTTGAAGCTATTCAGATAGGGAAGATGCTGTGAGAGCCGGGGGTGACCTGATATTCAGCTGGGAATGACTACAACAGTAAATAAACACAAGACATATATATACTCTATTAGCCACAACACAACCAGGCTTATATTTAATATGCCACAAATTAATCCTGCATAATAACACCTGCGTGTTTGTTATGCTAGCTCCTAGCTCCTCTGCTAGCTCCTAGCTCCATAGAACACGCCAATACAATTCAAACACCTGATCAACACACACAATCACTCAGCCCAAAAGACCGTTTACCTAACCCAAGGTTCATAAAGCTTATATATTTTTAAAAAGTTACGTACGTGACGCGCACATACGGTCAAGTTATCGAATGTTTAGCAGCAAAGGCTGCATACTCACGGTACCTGATATTCAGCTGGGAATGACTACAACAGTAAATAAACACAAGACATATATATACTCTATTAGCCACAACACAACCAGGCTTATATTTAATATGCCACAAATTAATCCTGCATAATAACACCTGCGTGTTTGTTATGCTAGCTCCTAGCTCCTCTGCTAGCTCCTAGCTCCATAGAACACGCCAATACAATTCAAACACCTGATCAACACACACAATCACTCAGCCCAAAAGACCGTTTACCTAACCCAAGGTTCATAAAGCTTATATATTTTTAAAAAGTTACGTACGTGACGCGCACATACGGTCAAGTTATCGAATGTTTAGCAGCAAAGGCTGCATACTCACGGTACCTGATATTCAGCTGGGAATGACTACAACAGTAAATAAACACAAGACATATATATACTCTATTAGCCACAACACAACCAGGCTTATATTTAATATGCCACAAATTAATCCTGCATAATAACACCTGCGTGTTTGTTATGCTAGCTCCTAGCTCCTCTGCTAGCTCCTAGCTCCATAGAACACGCCAATACAATTCAAACACCTGATCAACACACACAATCACTCAGCCCAAAAGACCGTTCACCTAACCCAAGGTTCATAAAGCTTATATATTTACCCAAAGTTACGTACGTGACGCGCGCGCACGTACGGTACGGTACGTGTTATGCTAACTCCTAGCTCCTCTGCTAGCTCCTAGCTCCATAGAACACGCCAATACAATTCAAACACATGATCAACACACACAATCACTCAGCCCAAAAGACCGTTCACCTAACCCAAGGTTCATAAAGCTTATATATTTTTAAAAAGTTACGTACATACGCAAAAAAAAGCCAAAGCTGCATACTCACAGTAGCACGTCTGCGTCTTTGTCATTCAAATCACAGTAATCCTGGTAAGAGTCTGTGTTGTCCCAGTTCTCTACAGGCGTCTGTGTATCCAAGTCAAAAGCCCTCCTGGTTAGAGTCTCTGTTATCCGAGTTCTTCCATCTTGACTGCATCTTTCGGGAATGTAAACAAAGAAGCGCCGGCTGTGTACTGTTGTGGCTGACTACGTTCGAAAAATACGTCCATTTCGCACCGACAACTTTCTTTTTTGCTTGCTCGGCTTCCTTCTCCATAATGCAATGAACATGATTGAAACAGATTCACGAACACAGATGTCCAGAATACTGTGGAATTATGAAATGAAAACAGAGCTTTTTCGTATTGGCTTCAATGTGGAAGGCATACCCGTGTTCGCCGGTCTACGTCACGCGCATACGTCATCCTCAGAGGCGTTTCGAACCGGAAGTTTAGCGGCAAATTTAAAATGTCACTTTATAAGTTAACCCGGCCGTATTGGCATGTGTTATAATGTTAAGATTTCATCATTGATATATAAACTATCAGACTGCGTGGTCGGTAGTAGTGGGTTTCAGTAGGCCTTTAATGTAACTATAGCTGAAAAAATAGTACAATAGCAATAGGAGAGACTATTCATCCCTGAACACCATGGAGTTCATGTAGGCTTTTTGATGCAGTTACATTATTACAGGGGTCACCAACGCGGTGCCCGCGGGCACCAGGTCGCCCGCAAGGACCAGATGAGTCGCCCGCGGGCCTGTTCTAAAAAAAAAAAAAAAAAAAAAAAAAATTAAAAAAACAAAAACAAAAAAAAAAAAAATTTTTTTTTTTTTTTTTTTAATTAAATCTACATAGAAAAAACACAAGATACACTTTCAATCAGTGCATCAACCCAAACAACCTCCCCCATGCACACTCATCCACACCCACTCACACAAAAGGGGTTATTTCTTTCTGCTACCAATATTCTGGTTCCCACAACATAGACAACACATCTGCAAGGGACACAGTCCCTGAAGCACACATGATTGTATAGGCTGCTGGTCCACTAACATTTTCATTAATTACTATTTTTTATGTAATTATTTTTATATTGTTTTACTTTCTTTTTTATCCAAGAAAATGTTTTTTATTTATTTATCTTATTTTATTTTATTTTTAAAAAAAGGACCTTATCTTCACCAGACCAGGTTGTTAATGAAATTAGATTTGTTTAAAGGGTTTTTTAAACTAGGCCCAGTCCAGATAATGTCCAAGTCGGACTCAGCAACACACACCTTCATTCATGTACACAGAAAAAAATTAGGGAACACAACAGATTGCATATAATTTATAAACAAAATTACATTTTCAAAATAAGCATTTATGTACAGTCCAGATTATGTCCAGGTCACTCAAATTAGGGAACACAACAACAGATATCATATAATCTATAAACATAATTATACTTTCAAAATAAGCCTTTGAGGACTTCTCATCTTTTTTTTAATGTTTTTTGGCATCATTATCATTTTCAACCATGTAACTTTCTAAAGTTAGAAAATACTGAATAAATGTTTTAAAGAAAGTAATACTAAGTGAATATCTGTTTTTGGCCTTAAAAATAAACATTTTACCGAGTACTATAATTAAATTGACTAAATCATGATTGTCAATGAACTCTCCTAAAATAACAGAAACCACATTTGTGTACCACTCAATGTTTAAATACATCTTTGGAACAATTGATGCTTTTAAAGACAGACACATAGCTTCAAGGTTGAGAAGTTTCAGGCCCCCATATTCATACTCTTTGTACAAAACCTTTCTTTTAATCTTTTCTGGTTTGCCGTTCCAGACAAAATCGAAGACCCTCCGCTCATAAATCTTAAAAAAGTTTTGTGATGGAGCTGGTAATGACAAAAACAAATAAATAAATTGAGGAATATTTAACGAGTTGGCAATAGACATTTTACCATACAAGGTTAGGGATTTCCCTTTCCATAATTGCATAATTTTGTCCAGCTTTCTTAGTCGATTATCATAATTTACTGAGCCTAGATCTTCCAGATTTTCTGGGACAGCAACACCAAGTATGTTAACTGGTCCATCTGTCCACAAAACAGGCACTTTGCATTCCATTCGAAAGGATGTTCCCTTTAGATTTCCGATCCTTAACATTTTACATTTATCATAATTAAGCTTAAGGCCAGATTGCTGTGAAAATATGTCCAAAAGATTAAGAAGATTCCGCAAACAATGAGGAAAAATCTTATCTTTGTGAATCAGCCTTTTCTGACATGAACTTCATCAAGAACAAACACAGAACACACCTCACTGATGCACATCTGCAAGACTCACTCAGAGTTGCAGTGTCAAGTTACACACTAGAGTACAACACACTAGTTAACAGCATGCAATGCCAGGCTTCCCACTAACTGACAAAGAAACATATAACAGATTTGGTGTCCAGTTCAAAGTGTGACATGATTTAAAAATTTGAGTTTACTTTTGTATTTTACATGAGTTATTTTTTGTACAAACATGGTGCAAAGTAATTCATGATTTGTTAAAAAATGTTAGTGGCTAGCTAGTTAAAATGGGATATTGTGATTTCACACGACTGTCTTAGAAGTGATCATTTGAAAATGTTCAATTTGAAAAATGTGCACTTAGAGAAAATATAAAAATAAAGTGTTGCATATTGATATTTATCTGTTTCTATATATATTTATTGTGAGAAATCATTAAGATGATCAGTGTTTCCACAAAGATAAATATCATTAATTATTAATAATAACAGAGTTAAAGGTAAATTGAGCAAATTGGCTACTTCTGGCAATTTATTTAAGTGTGTATCAAACTGGTAGCCCTTCGCATTAATCAGTACCCAAGAAGTAGCCCTTGGTTTCAAAAAGGTTGGTGACCCCTGCATTATTATATCAACTATCAGAGACAGTTTAGGAAATTCTTCATTTAACATAATGTCCTTTTTTGCTGCTTCAACACAGCTCAATCAACACAGAAAAAGGTAAATTGAAATAACTTAGTTGTTAACTGTAGGTCAATAATGCTTGTCTTTCTCTCAGACAGACAGGGCTTTGCTGTCCGTAACACACACACACACGCACGCACGCACACACACCGCACAGTGAGCTAACGTTACGCTAAAAGCTAATTAGCCTTCAACTCAAGGACTCTGAGCGAGCTGAGCTGCCACTTATGTTTCTAGAACGTCAACGGGCTCATAGTGATGTTACTAGTAGTTGACTTGGAAGTGTTTATTATAATTTGGGGAGAGTCCGCTGCATTATGCTTACTTTTCTGCTCACTCCATCGAAGGAGCACTAACTCCATGCGCTCTGAATACGCACTGCTGATTGGCTGTTACCGCTCTGCGTGTAACCAATCAGATGGTTATGTGGGTGGGACAATGCTGGGTGCTGCAGAGATGTACTGACAGAGGCAGAGGCAGAACTAAGCGGAGCAGCTTGTTAAGACTTTAGTTTAGGTGGTGGCTCTTTGTTGTTAAGGCGGCCGCCTTAACAACAAAGCGCTGGGGGAAACCCTGAGAAGAGTCCTTCGCTACATCGCGCTTAAAATATTGCGGCTAATTTAAGCGTTACATTAGGTGTCATATGTATGACAGTGCAATATTTGTCATATTTTTCTATTACCATGTTTGGTGAATGATGAATATATTCTGTTTCCGGGTTAAGTGTGATAATGCTAACAACAACAGTTAATCTTTATGCACTCTTCAAGTTGACCAATGTTTGAGAGAACAACTTTTGACTTCATCTTCAACTCCTCCCTCCTCAATAGCACATCTCCACATTGGCGAGACCTTCATTTCATTCATTTTTTCATTTATTTATTTATTTCAGGCAATGACATAAAAAAGTACAAAGTTGACAACACATAATAATATAAATTAATATAGTGCAAAAGGTAATGTATAGTATGTAATGCATGATTGTCTAGTTTTGTCTGAAAGGGAGTGGGAAGAAGATCATTTATTTAATCCCACCCCCAGTTCTCCATTCAGTGATTATTCACATGAGTTTCACTCTTACTTTGTTCAAGGATTATAATACAGATGTTGTATCATAGTGGCATTACCACAAGTAACAATAATTATTACACTGTAACCATAATTTGTATCAACAATGTAGGAATAATGAATATACCAATAATGGTAATAGACAACATAGCAATAATGGTAATAAACAACATAGCAGTAATGGTAAGGAAACATTGAGCACATGTTAACACTTTGAGATAGAGTATAGCAGCAGGTCAATTTAAAGACCCTCATCTCTATATTTGAACCAGACCCCATATTTGTATAATAGTTTGAATCGATTAATAGTTTGGCATTGCTTGTGTTGTAAGTCCAGTTTGTTCCATAGTTTTACTCCGCATACAGACACACAAAAACGTTTACGAGTGGTTTGAGCTCTCAGCAATAAGAAATATCCAAACCTTGATCAAGAGTCGAGACGTAGCATTACTGGCGCGCCACTTAATGCTAGTAAGACTGCTATCAGCAGCTGAAGTAGAGAGGAACTCTGTCCATGCACTTCGTCTTCAACGTCATCGGCTCCACATGACATCAGTGAGCCTTGGTGAAAATGACGCAATGCTAACCACACGGAAAGCTAAAAACACAACTAACAGTCAGAGCTGTTACTGTCAAGTTGACAGTTTTTTTGTAGCAGATATTGGTTTCAGCACATGGAAGCCCCGTTCTAACTGAGAGGAATTACCCAGAATGTGATGAAGTATTTCCAGATCGTGGTCCTGTTGTAGTGGCCGGGTGACTGCCATGACAATGATGCTTGGAGGATCCTCCAGGCTACATTGAGTGCTGTAATCTTCAGGAGAATAAGCTCAAGGCTACTACATTAGGGAGTAAATATGACTCTATGGCTGGTATTTCACGCTTCATTATGTTCAAAAATGTATTTAGAAGGTCGTAAACAGGTTTGTTTATGCTTTATTTAAATATTTATATTAACAATGTGTTTCCAACCAATTAACACTAAATGAGGGGCGACTGTAGCACTTTCATTATCACATTCCCGAGTCTCATTTGCATGTATGACACTAAATTGCAGTTTCAAGTCCAGGATGTTACATGGCAGGAGTAGCCTATAGTTTATGGTGTGTTGGTCATCTCAGTCTTGTTGCGTCCTAAAAAGTGACTATACTGTAAGTATTGTACTTATTATGCACCAGCTGTTTGATTGTAACATGCATCTTAGTTGTAGTTTTATTAACACATTTGGAGGTGTTTGAATCGCTGTGTAAAATCACTATGGCTAATCAGTAGCATGTCGGTAGCAAAGCCAATGTATATTAACATCAAGCTACTTACTTTACTTACTTTGGAGCGTTTTTTGACTAAATTTCTTTGTTGGCATTGTAAATTGCAACATTACCTAGAGGTAGTTTGGTCGAGTCCGCTCTCAGTGCTGCTGGAGTGATCGTCAAATGCGACGTGTCGGAAACCGGGTGTGACGTCACATGCAAAAACCCACGTACTGTAACATGGCGCCGTTGGAATTTACGTGAATCGGTGCCTGGCAGGACCGGCAGGATTCGGTCGGTGCCAAAAAAGTACCAGATTTGGTACCCATCCCTAATGCAAATAGGATAGGAGAGTGATTCTCAAACCGGGACGGTGTAGCTCGGTTGGTAGAGCGGCCGTGCCAGCAACTTGAGGGTTGCAGGTTCGATCCCCGCTTCCGCCATCCTAGTCACTGCCGTTGTGTCCTTGGGCAAGACACTTTACCCACCTGCTCCCAGTGCCACCCACACTGGTTTAAATGTAACTTAGATATTGGGTTTCACTATGTAAAGCGCTTTGAGTCACTTGAGAAAAAGCGCTATATAAATGTAATTCACTTCACTTCACTATGCGCGCTCCACTTAGAATCACTTGAATAAAAGTACAATGTTTTATTGTCCTATATTTAAACTGTGTGTAATCTTACAGTGGCCAAAAATACAAAATATAATTGTTAAATAAAATCGCTGTTTTGTTTTTAATGAATACTTAGGCCTACTACGCTACAGTGTATTCATTATGGTGGTACTTGAAGAGTCAAGTTTTTTCTGAGGTGGTACCTTGTGAAAAAAGTATAAAAGACACTGTGATAAGATATGACTATAGTACCATCTTTTGTAATGTTAAGAATCATAACATAAGCCAAGTTAATTTATTATTACAGTTTCAGAATAATTCCTACCAATCATGAATATAAAGGTTTAAATTATTATGATCCAGATCTCAAAACTTCTACCTGAGACTGTTTCCTTGATAAAAACAAGTCAAAAAATATATATATATATCATAACGAGTCAGTCTTTTCCAATGGCTCTTTGAAAGGAACGGTTCCTCAAGTTAGGAACTGTTCAAAGAGACATAAATTCCAATGTCTAATTCATAACAAATTAAGATATAACATTTTTTACACGTCTTTTACTGTAAAAGTTGTCCATCGGGCTCCTAACGATTCCATCCGACTCCAATTCCTGGGGTGACGATCCGATTCAGAATCAATTCTCGAATTAAACCGATTCTTGCAATGTATTATTGAGTATAATAATTACAATGAAACTTTTTCAAAACAGGTCACAGTTTACAAAATCTCCTTCTGCTTGCATTAGGGATGTTCTGATCCGATATTTGGATCGGATTGGCCGCCGATATTTGCCAAAAAATGCGTATTGGCAAGACATGGGAAAATGCCGATCCAGATCCAGTTTTTAAAAAAATTCCGGTCCGTCTTTTCCAACGCACCGATTTAAATAATACATTTCACTTTTCTGATGCTCCCTAATTCCCGTTCCGCATTTTCCAGCACACCTTCAACACATCCACAGGTCTGTGTCCTAACCGTTAAGACGGCCATGTGAATTAAAAGTTACCGGTAAAAATGTCAGCCGTCTCTGTGCGATATAGAAAATGATTATATCGTAAAATTCGAGTATACGTTCTCACGCAGTTGCTTTTAGCTGCTGGCATTACACGACAGGCTCTTCCCACTCCTTCTTGTGTCTGCTTCTCACAGACAGCAAGCGCACCTTCTTACACACGTCACATACTGTCACGTCATACGTCACATACATACACGCCCTCTCCCAGCAGAGAGGTAGCAGCATGGCTAACGTTAGCTGTGATGCTAGCGCAGCCGTGTGAGCGGTAATAATGAAGGAAGAATTAATTAATTCCCAAGAAAAACAGCAGGGGGTCCATCGTCTGGCGGTGGTTTGGCTTCAAGTGGGAATATGTCGAACAGACAACCGTAATTTGTCAAGTGTGGGGCAAAAGCATTGCTATAAAAAGTAGCATTACTGCTAATATGTAGCAGCATTTGAAAAGTCCCCTGCTAGAGAATGAAGAGTGTTTGAAACTCCGCATGTCAACATCTCCATTCGGTGCCACACGCCCACACCATCAAAATGCCGAGGCAAACATTTCCAGATCAACACCGTATGAAAAAAATAGTGATTTTTTTAGTTGTGATTTCCTTCTCTGCATGAAAGTTTAAAAGTAGCATATATTAATGCAGTATGAAGAAGAATGTTTTAATGTAGACACATAGAATCCTCATACTGCTGTGATTATATGCATCAAGTGTTCATTCAAGGCTAAGGCAAAATATCCAGATATATATCGTGTATCGCGATATGGCCTTAAAATATCGCGATATTAAAAAAAGGCCATATCGCCCAGCCCTAGTTCAATGATGCCATTTCTGTTTGTCATGTATAATTTTGTCTATTTTGTGTTTATCCTTGAATAAACAGGTAAGTTTCTTGTTACCAACCATTGTGTATTATTCAAACTCACCTAATTCAGCTGGCTAGTTGTTATCAAGAGTACTACAACCCTTTTCAACATGAATCTGACAACTAAGTAGGCTAAATAACTTTAAACTTTAATACATGTTCGGATAGGCCAGTATCGGCCAGTATTGGTATCGGATCGGAAGTGCAAAAACAACATCGGTATCGGATCGGAAGTGCAAAAACCTGGATTGGGACATCCCTAGCTTGCATGGAGATGGCCTAAAAAAGCCTTTCTTAAAAATATAATCTTTAAGAAAAATAAATGAGAAAAAAAGATTGGATAATTCTGAATCGATTTAGAATAAGGTTGAATATGACTCACTATTCAGATGTGTGTTTATATACAGTACAGGCCAAAAGCTTGGACACCTTCTCATTCAATGCATTTTTGTTATTTTCATGACTATTTACAATGTAGATTGTCACTGAAGGCATCAAAACTATGAGTGAACATGTGGAGTTATGTACTTAACAAAAAAGGTGAAATAACTGAAAACATGTTTTATATTCTAGTTTCTTCAAAATAGCCACCCTTTGCTCTGATTACTGCTTTGCACACTCTTGGCACTCTCTCGATGAGCTTCAAGAGGTTGTCACCTGAAATGGTTTTCACTTTACAGGTGTGCTTGAAGTCATGAAAATAAAGAACACACATTGAATGAGGAAAAGGTGTGTCCAAACTTTTGGCCTGTACTGTACATTGCTGTATATTTAGCCCAATATTGAGTGTTAAATAAATCATAAATCCTTGGGCACCTCACCATTTGATTACGATTACAATTCAAAAGCTACGATTCGATTAAAATGTATTATTTATGCTTCTTTAAATAATGTATATTAATGCAGTTTTACTTTTCTTTTTGTTTCACTAATTAAGCCTTTATCACATGCAACTTTTAAAAACAGTCCTTTTGTATTAAACAGTTAAATAATTCCCAAGGCATTTATTAAATTAATGAAAATGTGTGCAAAAGTGGAACATAGGTGCCCAATAATAAAGGAGCAGGTCCTATCTCCCAGTGAGGTGGCTTTCTGCAGTCAGACATATTCTAGAACTGTCTGCATTATTTTATTTACAATTAATAAATCGATTATTGACGTTTATAAATCGATTTTATAATCCATGTCCGACTTGCGACACATTTAAAAATCGATTAATTTCCCCACCTTTAATAATAACTGTTAAACAAGTATTTGTTGTTGTATTATCCCAGCGAGAGGAACAAGGTTTTAATAATCATTAGCCCACAAGTCGCACTAGTAAAGTAAACTGCATTCATCAGCAGCAGGAATCACTTTGTGTGCACTATTTGCCAGATAATGAGTGTCTGAGGGAAAAGAAAAGTGGGTCGTGCATTGTGGACAAACAACTTTATTTCTGGTAATGCATCTATACACTGTACATTCAGTCACCGTATATATCAGCGTAACTATCTTCAAACATAATCTCATAAAGTCATTTACTTTACAATATAGTCAGTGTCGTGCGAGAGAGAGAGAGAGAGAGAGAGAGGTGCGCATGGAAGAAGGTTGAGAAAGACGAACAAGTCGGCTGAGCTTTTCATACTGCATATGTAATATTCAGAAACGGGAAAACTTCTTCTGACATAATAAACATTTCTCCAAGTGTTTGATTTTGCGTTAGCAGCAGCACAGGGCTAAACAGAAACATGAAGATGATGAAACAATCTTTAAGACGTCGTCCTGGTGTGTGGCAGAGAGTATAACCAACATACAACAACAAATAAAATATACATTTACCAAAATGAACGGCTGGAGAACAAGCCATACAAAGAATCTACAGTAAAAAAAAAAAAAGGGGGGGTTATCTTGTTTGGAATATTCTCTTACACACTGCATGAGTTGTTTTAAAAAGAAAAAGCAAAATAAAAACAACTATTGTAAGAAAAGATTTCATTCTGCAAAAAGGAAACAGCCACCATGTACATATATTATACAATAATGTACATGAAAAACATATGTACATTTTTTTAAATTTGTATTCAAATCGTCACACTGGCAAGTATTTATTCATACAGACCGTTATTGCTCGCAAAATCCTTTAGAAAACCTTTTTTTTGTCTGTTTTTTGTAACCTTTCATTTATAGAAAAACATGCGTAAAGAAAACTACACACAAGCTTTTTAGAGTGTAAAAAAAAACACTACAAAATGTACCAATTTGTAGGCGTGCCGAAGTGGCAGCGGCGCGTTGGATTGGAAGCCACCTTTCAATACCCATAATAATGATGATAATAATAATAATAATAATAACCTGCAGGTATTCTAGGGTTTGCACTCCCAATGGCATTATCTATCCTAAAGGGAATTTGACCTTCATCATAATAACAGTAATAACATCTTTATAATGCTCCACATGCGTTCATCGAGGCCACAAGTTCACAAAGTCTGTATGTACAAAGGAAATTTATTTTTTTTAAAGATCTTCTAGAAAATACTTTGTACATGCATATTTTAAATGAACAAAAAGTACAATATTTTAGTGGGGGACCTGTCACGTGTTCCAGTGAGAGGGATGGGCCTTATTTATGTTTACATTTAATGAAGAAGTTTAATCCTTTTTCTTCAATCGTCTTTTCTGGAAACCTATTTTTGCCGGTGTCAGGCACTTGGGCTTGTCCAGCATTTCATTTGAAATATATTTCATATATATGTGTGTGTGTATTTATGTTCATGTGTTTACAGTTTGCTGCTTTTAATCACCATTTCCTCCTCCTGGTCAAGACAAATTGCATAAGACGATAAAACCCCATTGTATGTACAGTATAAATGCCCCATAACTGACGATATGAATGGCAAACCTCTTCTCAAATTTCATGCATGAACAAAAATTTTTTTTTTTTTAATCGGGAAAAAAAACTAAAAACAGACAAGCAATAAAAACATTATCAATCAAAGCATTAACATCATGTACATCTTGATTGCATTGTACCCAACTGCCACGGCATATTCCTGCCAATATGTCCTGTTTGATTCGTTAAACAAAATCCAATTCATAAAAGTTAATTTGATTGTGTAGGCTCTTTTTTTTAAGAACTCGCCCTACTGTACCGAGGATGATTGATACTGAATGGAAACAAACCAAAGAGTTTCCTCGTTTAGGTATCTGATAGTAAAGAGAAGAGACACCGTCCATAAAAGCGACTTTGAAGGCCACAAAATATGAAAACATGACATCAAAAACGCCACTCATTCCTTCGAAGTTTCCCGCTTGATTTGTCATCGTTTTCATGTTTGGGCGCACCGCCGTCGATCCCGACCTGTTTCCAAACTACGTCAGCCAGGAACAGGTAGAGCCTTCTTTTTCGTTGCGTTTATTTACAATACTTTGCCTTAAGTAAACATAACAATATTTCATCGAGAATGCATATAAGCAACAAAATGTTAACTGGATTTATACGGTAGCATTCATGTATGAGACGTTTTCCAAAAAAAGCTTGAGAGACAATAGTGAGAGTACATTAACATAAAAAACTGTATTTTGTTAGGACAAAGTGCGATTCATTATGAAGTCGGAGAAATAGTAATCATATTTACATACCTTAATTTACTGAACATTTGTTTCTTGCCAAGGGTGACCCATACACTCAAAATGTTGAACGTGACGATTAATTCAGTCCCTCCAGGAATCGGCGCAATTGTGCTGATTTAACGCAAATTTAACGTGTATTATGAGCCTCGCAATTTTTTATCGGATGCACGCCTCGACCAATCGAATTTGTTAAAACTTAGGTTTGTTTCCTGAACTGCCACCTGTAACAAGAAATCTATTTATTTATAAAATGGCTCAAATGTTGTAGCTCAGACCTACTTCCTGCTCCTGTCTACAGCGCTAAGCCTTCTGGATATGTAGTATAAACACGTTTACTTCCTAGTTTACATGTATTTGTACAAACCCCGTTTCCATATGAGTTGGGAAATTGTGTTAGATGTAAATATAAACGGAATACAATGATTTGCAAATCATTTTCAACCCATATTCAGTTGAATATGCTACAAAGACAACATATTTGATGTTCAAACTGATAAACTTTTTTTTTTTTTTGCAAATAATCATTAACTTTAGAATTTGATGCCAGCAACACATGACAAAGAAGTTGGGAAAGGTGGCAATAAATACTGATAAAGTTGAGGAATGCTCATCAAACATTTATTTGGAACATCCCACAGGTGAACAGGCAAATTGGGAACAGGTGGCTGCCATGATTGGGTATAAAAGTAGATTCCATGAAATGCTCAGTCATTCACAAACAAGGATGGGGCGAGGGTCACCACTTCGTCAACAAATGCGTGAGCAAATTGTTGAACAGTTTAAGAAAAACCTTTCTCAACCAGCTATTGCAAAGAATTTAGGGATTTCACCATCTACGATCTGTAATATCATCAAAGGGTTCAGAGAATCTGGAGAAATCACTGCACGTAAGCAGCTAAGCCTGTGACCTTCGATCCCTCAGGCTGTACTGCATCAACAAGCGACATCAGTGTGTAAGGGATATCACCACATGGGCTCAGGAACACTTCAGAAACCCACTGTCAGTAACTACAGTTGGTCGCTACATCTGTAAATGCAAGTTAAAACTCTCCTATGCAAGGCAAAAAACGTTTATCAACAACACCCAGAATCGCAGTCGGCTTCGCTGGGCCAGCGCTCATCTAAGATGGACTGATACAAAGTGGAAAAGTGTTATGTGGGATGACGAGTCCACATTTCAAATTGTAAAACAACCATCCGGATTGTTATAGGCGCAAAGCTGGAAAGCCAGCATCTGTGATGGTATGGGGGTGTATTAGGGCCCAAGACATGGGTAACTTACACATCTGTGAAGGCGCCATTAATGCTGAAAGGTACATACAGGTTTTGGAGCAACATATGTTGCCATCCAAGCAACGTTATCATGGACGCCTCTGCTTATTTCAGCAAGACAATGCCAAGCCATGTGTTACATCAATGTGGCTTCATGGTAAAAGAGTGTGGTTAATAGACTGGCCTGCCTGTAGTCTAGACCTGTCTGCCATTGAAAATGTGTGGCGCATTATGAAGCCTAAAATACCACAACGGTTGAACAACTTATGCTGTACATCAAGCAAGAATGGGAAAGAATTCCACCTGAGAAGTTTAAAAAATGTGTCTCCTCAGTTCCCAAACGTTTACTGAGTGTTGTTAAAAGGAAAGGCCATGTAACACAGTGGTGAACATGCCCTTTCCCAACTACTTTGGCACGTGTTGCAGCCATGAAATTCTAAGTTAATTATTATTTGCAAAAAAAAAAAAAAGTTTATGAGTTTGAACATCAAATATCTTGTCTTTGTAGTGCATTCAATTGAATATGGGTTGAAAAGGATTTGCAAATCATTGTATTCCGTTTATATTTACATCTAATACAATTTCCCAACTCATATGGAAACGGGGTATTTATATTTATTCAACCTTTACTTATCCAGGGTAAGACAATTTATAAACATTTTAATTTGCAATGCTGACCAAGCAAAGATAACATGTTAGAGATGTTGGAGTGTGATGATAATCTCTCGTTGTCTCTCGTTTACCAACAAAAATGAGCGCTGTAGATCGCTCTCAGCAGTTCACGGATGCTCTTAGCGTGCGGGGGTGAATGTATCGAAACATAAATGAATGTTTAGGATGGATACACTTTTCAGGTGTAAAACATACACGGAGAACGTCTGCAACTTGTGGACGACAGAGCAGACATTAAGGATGCCTTCGGTGGTGTTTCTTTCTGTATTATAAGTTGTAATGAATTAAAACAGTACAGTAATTTGAAAAGTATGTGCATTTACTGCCATCTAGTTTTTACTATGGTATGAAAGGAGTAAAACATCAATGCAGTATTTTACAATTGTTGTGAAATCCTGTGCTTTTTCAGGTTAAACGTTAAAAACACTGCTAAAACTTAAAATATTGATAGCGAGTTCATAAAATCACAAGTCGATTCAATGTTATTGAAAATAAAATTGCAACTTTTCTTAAAAAACTGCCGTAAATTCGGGCATTTTTAGGCCACGACAATCGTAAAAAAAAGCCTGCGAAATCCTGGAGGGAGTGAATATTGTCAAAAATAAATGCATCACGTGCATGAAATAAGATGAAAAGACCACGCTTACGTGTGGAATATGAAATCTTTAGAAGATTAAAAGTTTGCTTGAACAGGAATCAAAATCTGAGTTTTTATGGCGTCCCTAAAAAAAAACCAAGAAGAAAAAAAACGCCATGTCGGCACATAGTTTATTTGTTTGTATTTTCACGTATCTTTCGTTACATCGCTGTGTAGTCCATGTCGTGTCAAACCCCATGGGGACAAAGATGGAGGGTTTTGCGGGAAACACGATCGTCTTTTAGCTTTTATGACCACAGACGTCCTTTCCTTTTTGTCATGTGCAATGATTCCACTTCTGCCAGTGAGGCGTGCGAGACCACTTTTAAGTTGACGTCCTTCCTCGCCGCGGATTTTGTCGCCTTCCCGGTCAAAGTTTCGCATGCCGTCCTCTGGTGTGAGCATGTGGACGACTTGTGGGACAAACTGTCTGCGGCGTGTGTGAGTGATGGAGGACTTGGGGGGGACTGCTCGGCGACAATGGCTTCACTTTTGGGACTGCACTTCCTTGTCCTTGGCTGTCAAGTCTTTGTCGCCGGGCCAAAGTTGCCGCTGCAGCTCCTTCACCATGGTCTCCAAGTGCTCCCGGGCCTCCCGCTCCTGCAGTAAGTCGGCCCGCAGCTGCTCTCGGTCCACCTCGGCGTGTTGCAGCTTCATCTGCAGGTCTTCGATCTGGAAAACATGACAGGACAAAGATCAAATCATAGGAATCAGATATGAGGGTTAGAGAATAATCTAAAATATATATATATATATATATATATATATATATATATATATATATATATATATATATATATATATATATATATATATATATATATATATATATATATATATATATATATATATATATATATATATATATACACATACATATATATATATATATATACATATATATATATATATATATATATATATATATATATATATATATATATATATATATATATATATATATATATATATATATATATATATATATATATATATATATATATATATATATATATATATATATATATATATATATATATATACATATGTATTAGGGGTGCGGGAAAAAATCGATTGGAATCCGAATCGCGATTCTCACGTTGTGCGATTCAGAATCGATTGTCATTTTTAAAAAATCGATGTTTTTTTAGTTTTTTTATTATTATTAATTTTTTCTTTTTTTTTAAAAATTAATCAATCCAACAAAACAATACACAGCAATACCATAACAATGAAATTCAATTCCAAAACCAGCAACACTCAGAACTGCAATAAACAGAGCAATTGAGAGGAGACACAAACACGACACAGAACAAACCAAAAGTAATGAAACAAAAATGAATATTATCGTCAACAGTATCAATATTAGTTACAATTTCAACATAGCAGTGATTAAAAATCCCTCATTGACATTATCATTAGACATTTATAAAAAAGAACAATAGTGTCACAGTGGCTTACACTTGCTCGCATCTCATAAGCTTGACAACACACTGTGTCCAATATTTTCACAAAGATAAAATAAGTCATATTTTTGGTTCATTTATAGTTAAAACAAATTTACATTAATGCAATCAGTTGTTGTCCAAAGACATGCACATGGGGATAGGTTGATTGGCAACACTAAATGGTCCCTAGTGTGTGAATGTGAGTGTGAATGTTGTCTGTCTATCTGTGTTGGCCCTGCGATGAGGTGGCGACTTGTCCAGGGTGTACCCCGCCTTCCGCCCGATTGTAGCTGAGATAGGCTCCAGCGCCCCCCGCGACCCCGAAGGGAATAAGCGGTAGAAAATGGATGGATGGATGGCAATCAGTTGATAAAACATTGTCCTTTACAATTATAAAAGCTTTTTACAAAAATCTACTACTCTGCTTGCATGTCAGCAGACTGCGGTGGATCCTGCTGAAATCCTATGTATTGAATGAATAGAGAATCGTTTTGAATCGGGAAAAAATCGTTTTTGAATCGAGAATCGTGTTGAATTGAAAAAAAATCAATTTTGAATCAAATCGTGACCCCAAGAATCGTGGGACACCCAAAGATTCACAGCTCTAATATGTATATATATATATATATATATATATATATATATATATATATATATATATATATATATATATATATATATATATATATATATATATATATATATATATATATATATATATATATATATATATATATATATGTGCAGGGATTCCCGCAGCGTTTTGTTGTTAAGGCAGCCGCCTTAACAACAAAGCGCCAACGCCTAAACTAACGTCTTAACAAGACTTCCAGCCACACGTGCGCATTTAAAAAACTATTACCGTCCCCAAGCAAACGCATACACTGAGTGTCATACGCATGCCAAAATACTGGGGTGCTGTAGCCTAGGACTTAAGACCATTTTAGCCAATCAGAAACATCCAAAACGTAAGTTCCGGAGGCGGCATATAGCAAAAATGCCGGGTCACGGCAAGAAATAATTATATATGTGGACTGACAGAGAAGTAGAGCTACTTTTGAGCATCGCTTTGGAGTTTAAAGTTAACAAAACTCAACAAAGTGTTGACTGGGAATCTTGCCAGTCCAAGTATGGTGACATTGTTACCCTATTTTGGAACGGTACGGACTTGGAGGGACATCTGAGGAATTTCCTCATCGGAAACAGGACATCACAAAAACAACTATCGACACTAAACTTAAAGCGGTTCGTGGAAAGTACAGACAAGCAGTCGACGCAGGTGGAAGAAGTGGTTACGGTAGAGTTGTTTTGCTGTACTTCCAACTATGTGAGCAGATCTGGGGCGGTTCTCCATCAACTACATCCATTCAATTTGGAATAGAAACATCAGTTATTGACACAAGTTCTCACAGGAGTTCAGATTCTCCATTCACCCTTGACAGCCTGGTCACAGACAAAAATATGCCGAATGATGTACAAGAGCAGCAAGATTCCAATAGCAGCAATCCACAATCTTCTGTGGTGAAAGAGAAAAGAGCTCTACTTCAGGTATGTGGGCGCTAACTTCATTGCTAGGAAGTAATATTGTTAAAAGGCAGATAGATGTTGTATATCTGCGGCATCAACATTTTTTTATATGAACTGCACTGCAATTACAAATGCTCTCAGATGACCACTTTCAACAATGTGGAATCATATTTTGCCCATTTGTTTTAATATTATCATTGTTTGATAACAGTGTGACAAAAATACTTGCTTTGGAATCAGAAGTCAAGATGGCAAGCATATATTAAAGTTCAGCTGTTTTAGATGTATTTAAATAGGGTTGTATTAAAAATGCTTTGAGTAGTTTCTTGTAATAAATAATATTGAGTTAAGTAAAACTGCAGTTGCATAAATTATTTATTTTTTCTGTCAAAATTAAAATACCTCGATGAAGTGCTTTATTCACACACATTGTTTACCGACGATGTTGAGGGCCATTTGACGTGTTGTAAATAACATGTCACTATCTTACACCTGTGCTAAAGTGGGTTTATCACAAATAATGTATTCATGATTGGTGAATTTAATTTTGTAAAAATCCTTGTAAAAATGTTTTTTTTCCACAAGGCAAAACTCAACAGCCACAAGCACGACAGACTAAAACGAAAACTTCCAATCGAGACAAAGTTGCTGAATGCAGTAGAGACTTCTGGACATGATGGAGACATCAGAGAAGCAATCGTCTGACAATTTAGACAAACTAACCTCAAATTACTAAGTCAAAATATTGACTTACTAAGTCATAATAATGACATACTTAGTATCTCAGGTAACTAGGACTGTTTTGTTTGTACTTTACGGAAAAAATATCGAGGTATATATCGTATATCGCCATTCTGCAAATGGAGCGGAAAACACAACCAAAAATTGTAGGCTTCTTTATTTCTCTAATATTTTTATTTATTATGAAATATTGTTATTTGGTTATTTTTAATAAGCAATGTGTTCAATGTAATCAGAGTCTGTAGTCTATTGCCTCCTCCAGGCTGCGGTGGCAGCGATGAGGTGGAGACGTGATGGCGACAGGTCGAGTAACACTGTTCTTTCCACCCACCCACCCCCCTCCCTGTCCGGCCGCCTATCCCGGGCGACACATTTTCTGGGGGAAACACTGTATGTGTGTTTATGTGTGTATATATATATATATATATATATATATATATATATATATATATATATATATATATATATATATATATATATATATATATATATATATATATATATATATATATATATATATATCAGAATCAGAATCAGAATAGTTTTATTGCCATTGGTGCAAACGTGCGACATAAAACACATATAACACATATTTGGTATAAAAAAGAGCTGTGACTGAGCTATCAGATAGACTTAGAAGGGATTCAAGGAATTCAAGGAGCTGCTGTTAGGAGTTCTTGTTCATTTGCCTGATGGCCGAGGGGAAAAAACTGTTCAGGTGGCGGGAGGTGTGGGTCTGGATGGAGCGTAGTCTCCTGCCTGAGGGGAGAGGGGAGAATAGTGTGTGTCCAGGGTGAGAAGAGTCAGCTGTGATCCGACCCACACGCCTCCTGGTCCTGGAGGAGAACAAGTCCTGGAGGGATGGGAGCTTGCAGCCAATCACCTTCTCCACAGCACGTACGATGCGTTGCAGTCTATTCTTATCCTGGACTGTGGCGCCGGGGAACCACACTGTGATGGAGGAGGTCAGGATGGACTCTATGATGGCTGAGTAAAACTGCACCAGCATCTCGGTCGGCACCTTAAGTTTCCTCAGCTGCCGCAGGAAGTACATCCTCTGCTGGGCCTTCTTGATGAGGGAGCTGATGGTCAGCTCCCACTTGAGGTCCTGGGTGATGGTGGTGCCCAAGAAACGGAAGGAGTCTACAATGGGGACGGGGGTGGGAGAGTCAATCAGGGTGAGGGGGGATGGTGGGGCTGTGACTTTCCTGAAGTCCATGATCATCTCCACTGTTTTCTGGGCGTTCAGCTCCAGGTTATTGAGGCTGCACCAGGACGTCAGCCGGTCTACCTCTCTCCTGTAGGCGGACTCATCACCATTCGAGATGAGCCCGATGAGGGTGGTGTCATCCGCAAACTTGAGCAGTTTTACGGATTGGTGACTGGAGGTGCAGCAGTTTGTATACAGGGGGAAGAGCCAGGGGGAGAGTACACAGCCCTGAGGAGTACCAGTGTTTGTGGTTCGACTGTCCGAGACAATCTTCCCCAGCCTTACGTGCTGTCTTCGGTCTGTCAGGAAGTCATTAATCCAACTGCAGAGGGAGTCGGGCACGCTGAGCTGGTAGAGCTTGTCTCGTAGCAGTCCAGGGAGGATGGTGTTGAAGGCAGAGCTGAAGTCCACAAACAGGATCCTAGCGTAGGTTCCTGGGGAGTCCAGATGCTCCAGGATGAAGTGGAGGGCCAGGTTCACTGCATCATCCACAGACCTGTTGGCTCTGTAGGCGAACTGCAGTGGGTCCAGGAGGGGGGCGGTGATGTCCTTGAGGTGGGGCAGGACCAAGCGCTCAAAGGACTTCATGACCACAGACGTCAGCGCGACCGGCCTGTAGTCATTTAGTCCTGTGATCCGTGCTTTCTTGGGGACAGGGACAATGGTAGAGGTCTTAAAGCAGGACGGCACGCGGCATAGCTCCAGAGAGGTATTAAAAATGTCAGTGAAGACAGGAGCCAGCTGGTCCGCACAGTGTCTGAGAGTGGAGGGGGAGACACCATCCGGCCCGGATATATATATATATATATATATATATATATATATATATATATATATATATATATATATATATATATATATATATATATATATATATATATATATATATATATATATATATATATATACACATATATATATATGTGTATATATATGTGTATACGTGTATATGTGTGTAAATATATATATGTGTATATATTTATATGTGTATATATATATATATATATATGTGTGTGTGTATACATATATATGTGTATATATATATATATATATATATATATATATATATATATATATATATATATATATATATATATATATATATATATATATATGTGTGAATATATATATGTGTGTATATGTGTATATATATAGTGTA
>NC_084737.1:63275525-63283025 GCF_033978785.1 Entelurus aequoreus
GCCAAGTTTGTTATCTCCGCTGTGAGCGCCTTTTGTTTGTACTTTTTTTAGTTAGAATTAAAAATGTATTTAAATTCACGTCTTGCACGCGCCAATTTTCCATTGCCTTCTGGGAGAACAAACCACGCCATAGACCCAGTCATGACAGTATGTCGCCAGCATAAAAGTTCTCCCGCAAGAAAATTGGACGTTTTGGACGAAGCAGCGTGGGAGGTCCTCCGCGCCATGGAGGAGGAAACACTGCGCTACTCCTCCGTGGAGTACAGAGACTCCATTTGGTCCGAGGATGGCGCTGTGTCACCGCAGTCCCGGAAGCGCCGCTCCCGACGAGGGACGTCAGGGAGGGCTTCCACAAGCAGTGGAAAGGACGCATCGTTCCCGCAAGCTCCTCCCCCTCCAGGCGGAAACGAGCTGCAGCCAGCCCGGCTTCCCCAGGACGACGTCACGCCGCTGCCAGTGGGTGAAGTCATGGATTTTTTTCCCCTGAACTCTTTTTCTTGTCAGCCACATCCAACGAAAGACTCTAAATCCATGATTAAATATTACCAAGACATGTTTTTAGAAATCAGATCCTGTCAATCACAGTCACCCAGTTTTCATGCCCCGCCCCCCAGGACTCAAGCCACGCCCAAGTCACAAAACTTTTTTTTTTCACCCACTCAATCCCAGGTACAAAAAGAAAGACATTTTGGACAATTTATAGGGGAGGATTTTACCCCCCTCCTGACCTCCCTCCACCCACCCCAAAAAACGGTTCCAGACAGCGGGGAGCGCGTCTGGTATCCGCTCCTTGAGGGGGGGGCTAGGGCTGGGAACTTTTCAGGTGGGGTGGCTCAGCATCACCATGCCAAGCCACAGCCTCCAGCACGGCCGCCACCACCAGTCTTTTGGCCCGCCAAGCCACAGCCTCCAACACGGCCGCCGCCACCGGTTTTTCGGCCGGCTAAGCCGCAACCCCCAGCTAGGCCACCTCCACCGAAGCCACAGCTAGCACCTGTATCAGCACCAAGTCCAAGGCTAGCTCCAGTGCTGCCGGTAGCAGCATCACGCCAAGCTCCGGTACCAGCTCCACGACGCCAAGAGCCACCCGTCGCAGCGCCACGGCTGGCACCCGTCGCAGCACCACGGCTGACACCCGTCGCAGCACCACGGCTGGCACCCGTCGTAGCACCACGGCTGGCACCCGTCGCAGCACCAGCTCCACCACGCCAAGACCCACCACGCCGAGCTCCGGTACCAGCTCCACGACGGCAAGCTCCGGTACCAGCTCCACACCAAGACCAAGACCCACGCCAAGACCAAGACCCCCCACGCCAAGACCAAGACCCCAGTCAAGACCAAGACCCCCCACGCCAAGACCCCAGCCAAGACCAAGACCCCCGCCAAGTGACCAAGACCAAGAACCACCAAGTGACCAAGACCAAGAACCGCCAAGTGACCAAGAACCGCCAAGTGACCAAGAACCGCCAAGTGACCAAGACCCACCAAGTGACCAAGACCAAGACCCCCCACGCCAAGACCAAGACCAAGACCCTCGCCAAGACCCGCCACGCCGAGACTCTCCACCTGACGCACCACGCCGAGCTTCGCTGCCTGCTTCGTCTGCTGCACCTGCGTCATCGGCTGCTTCCACGCCTGCAACGACGACGACGCGCCTACCTCCTCGCCGGCCACGAATGTGGCCACTACCTGGTCGTCCGCCACGCCAAGTGCGCCGATCTCCTCGTCGGCCATGGATATGGCCATTCCCAGGTCGCCCACCTCGCCTGGTACAGCGGCGCTCTACGCGTCGCCGCCACCTGACTCTGCACCGGTGGATTCGGGGCCACTTGGCCTGGTGACCCACCGCCATGTCCCCCTCCCGCCCTCCCATAACTCTTGATCCTGTTTTTTTTGGACATCTGGGATCTGTCCGTAAGGGGGGGGCTCTGTCATGTCTGTGTTGATCATGTTTTTGTTTTGCTTGGTTTTTGGACACTTTTTAGTTCTTGTCTTCACTCCCTTGCTTTGTCACCATAGTAACCATTAGTTTCACCTGGTTCACATCCTCATGTCACGCACCTGTCTCACGTTTTCACTAATCATGTCACTAGTATTTAAGGCCATTGTTGCCAGGCAGTCGGCCTGGCGACATCACTCTTGACACACTCTCTACACACCATTACGATCCATGCCCTTTTCTTGTCAAAGTAAGTTTTTTGTTTATTAATGCTACAGTCAGTGTTTTTGTTTCATTGATCATAGTTTCTGCCATTGTGCAAGTTTTGTGTTTATTGCCAAGTTTGTTATCTCCGCTGTGAGCGCCTTTTGTTTGTACTTTTTTTAGTTAGAATTAAAAATGTATTTAAATTCACGTCTTGCACGCGCCAATTTTCCATTGCCTTCTGGGAGAACAAACCACGCCATAGACCCAGTCATGACAGAAATAGGCGGAAAAAAAGGTAAAAAAAAACCCAACTATATTTAAAGACAAATATTCGTGTTTTTATTTGTTGGTGTCAACATTTCAGCCTTTTCTCAATATGTATTTTTGCTTTTTTTTTTTTACTTTTTTGTTTATTTAATTTCCCCAGTGTGCCATAAAAACAGAGGTGTGTTCAGGCCACACACTGCCCTCCTGGCCAAAGAAGCAAAGCAGTGATTGTTCAAAATGTTACCAAACGACAGAAGAGTGTTGTTAAGTTGTGTTTTCTTGCCACTTATGGAAGCGATAAATGTTGGCTCGCAACACTTTTCTGCACACTGTGTTAACTCACATTCCCTGGGCTTGTGGTGGCGGATCTACGCTCTCACTTCTGTGAGCGCTTGCATTTGATTATTGACTACATCCACAAGATAGATCTCTCTTTCACTCTTAGTAAAACAGATCCACTAGCTAAATATAGCAAGAAAGTGGATAATTTCTGCTACGTCATCTTCTCTGGCATAGCAGGCGCGTATGAAGCAGAGTTAGACCACACCTACACTTATGCTACACTCACACACTTCCATTAACCTTTGTTTATGAGCGAGGGCCAACAGGAAGAGCTAAATCCTCCTTTGTGACGGACTTCCATGAATAAATAAATATATGGAAACACTGCATCATTGTTTAAAGACAGCAGACATACAATATTCTGTACTGACAAAAAGCAGGTATCGATGTATTTTTTGCGTTTTGGGTCTCGACTTCATAGCAAAGTATAGATACTTTTGACAACTGTACAATGTTTAAAAAGTTATTTACTAAAGTAAGCTACAACATAGAGCTAGCTGTAATGGCTGAAAACTTTATCACAATTTAAGTGTTTTTTAACAGTCGATATCGATAATTTTTGTTTTTTAATGACCTATGGAAAATAGGGAGCAGGAGAAAAATATATTTTATTTGAAATGTAACCTTCCTCTGATTATAATCCCTCGGCTATCAAGGCAGAAAGGAAATGTCAACACAAGCATGGAACAATGTAAACAAAATAGTGAAATTGAACACTTAAAATTAATCTCTTAAAATTAAAGTGCGAAAATAAGGAATATGCAAAAAATGCTTGATAAAGTGTAAGAAAATAGTGCAAAGTGTGGAAATGTAAATCTAGAGAAACCTGAGAAGAACTACTTTCTGCAGGTTTAGTGGCAGGAAGTTACAGCTGTGCTCTAAAGGGTGAGCACGGTTAAGGTAGCGTGGTATTGCCTCGCATCATTTACAGACCACGTTGGTCTGACTATGGTCCCTTTGGAATATTCCAAAAACCTGTCCCGGTGACTTTTCCACTTTTATCCGCAATTTCTTCATTTTGACTTTCTCTTCTCGCACAAGATGGTGCAACCTTACTTGATAGTTGATACTGTCGCCTGATTGGCTGTTAGCGTGTCACTCCCACTGATCAGTGATCACTTCCTGTGTTGCTTGGTTACCAGAGAGCGATCGCCTTTGTTCATACAACCAACTTTGCTTCCATACCTCCGCTTTCCTCCGACGAAGAAGAAAACAAAAACAAATGTTGTATTACAATTGATTGATTAGGTGTTACCAGCGTCCATGTCCATGTGGGGCGAGGACAGCGTGCGTGTTTAGTCGTAATCGCAGGACCCTCGCAGTTTACACAAAGACTTCTGTCGTCAAAAGGAAAATAGAAACCCTATCACGCCCGACTTTGGACACGTCTCATCCCAACTTGCAGCGTTGCTTCAGCAGGGGGTCACTGTGTTGCTGCTCGCCTTTCACCTCAACTCAGCCTGCAGCTTGTTGCTGCCGCCTCCTCACTGCACCGACGCAAAGTGAGAGCGGATTGTCGTCCGAGTAGCTTTGGTTGGGTCGGGATATGTATATATTTTTGTGCTGCACACACACACACACACACACACACACCAACTGCACTTTCTTGTTCCCGGGCCAAGACCAAATATAAAAATGGAAGTCTGGCCTTTCCTTTCACAGCAACATCCGCTCTCATTGTTATCACTCGCCAACTCATGCTCGGCTGTGCAGGCACTCGACACTCGACACATGTTGGACCTTTTCAAAACCAAAAAAGCCAGACTGGAATTTCCGTCAATGTCGTCGTGAGCATTATAAATATATGAGAATATGTTCAAATATTGGTGATGCAGTGGTGACATTAGACTACATTAAAATGTCTCCTACAACAGGGGGTCCAAACTTTTTTCCACTGAGGGTCTAACACTGAAAAGTGAAAGTATGCGGGGGCCATTTTGATATTTGTCTTTTTCAAAACCAATACAATATTTATATTTTGTTTGGTCTCAGTCATAAAATTTTAAAAAATAGGTCTTATATATTTTTTTTTATTCAACGCTTAAATCTTTCGATCAACTTCAGCTAATTTTTATTTTTATGTTTTGTGCACTTTTTGGTCAAAACCCTGTTTTTTCACACATAATTTTAAAGTTTAATATTTGATGTGAAGTAATTGGAGCCTTAAATAAGTAAATAATTCATGACAACATTAATTTTGATTCAGTATTATTTTTTGAGCAATGACAGTTTAAAAAAAGTCCCACTAAAATTCTTGGGGATCCAAAAGTGTTAAAAATAAGTCTTATATATATATATATATATATATATATATATATATATATATATATATATATATATATATATATATATATATATATATTTTTTTTTTTTTTACTTTCAAGGCTTAAATCTTTTGATCAACTTCAGCTATTTTTTATTTTTTTTAATATTTTGTGCACTTTTTTGTCAAAACCCTGTTTTTTAGGCAAAAACACAAAACATGCAACCCCCCTCACACACACAATTTTTAAAGTTACGTAAATATTTTTCAACAGATTCCAAAAATTCCAACACCAATCCATTCATATCATCGAGGACAGTTGTGCTAGTATCAATATTTTCAAAGATTCCCAGTTTTCCCAAAATTCCCAAATTTCCAGGAAATTCCCATTCAAATGAATGGGAATAGTTCTGCAATGCCCTAAATTCTCAAAATGTTGCGCCATTTTTAAACTCGATTCCAACCTTTCAACCATCCACCCACACTACTCTTCCGATACATTGAACGCAAAACATGTTTTCCCTTTTATTTTCCTGTGATTTCCCGGAATTTTCTTCCCATTGAAAATGAATGGGCATTATACAAACTACTTTGTATCCCACATTTCTCATCCAATCGGAACCATTCCAACATCCACACACTCCACTCACCCTGGACATTCAAGCATTTCAGTTCCACGCACACGTATCGGCATTCACACGCAATTCCTCCCAGAATTGCTCATTCTAATAAAAAACAGATTTGTGTTTTCATAGCTACCATTGTTCTCAGTTTGACTCATTTCACTTGATCAAACCTTTTCTAACACTCCACACTACTAAATAATACAAGTGTGATTACTGCTGATATCAGATCAATATCAGTATCGGCAAATAATCAAGCCTGGTATATCGAGACACGCCGAGTTTTTATATTTGCTGTGCGTATACTTTGTGACCATGAATGAAAAGCTACCTGCTGGAGGCTGCGCTTGGCCTGCAGAGCGGAGCCCAACTTCTCCTCCTGCTTCACCCTCATCTTCACGATCTCATGCAGGAACTTCTCCTTGGACTCTTTGGAGTCCAGGCCGTTGTCCAGCGCCTGCCTCAGGCTCTCCAGCTCCGACTCCAGCCCAAGTTCCGGAGGGGTCAAGACGGGGGTCGAGATGGGGACGGCCGCGGCGCCCTCAGAAGTCGCGACGGCGCCGGTAGGCCCGAGGGCGCCCGGCGAACTCAGGTCCTTGGCCGAGCCAGAGGAGGTGAAGGAGGGCGACGACAGGGAGGACAGCGAGGAGGTGACTGCAAGAAGAAGGTAAGGAAGTGAAGTGAATTATATTTATATAGCACTTTTTCTCTAGTGACTCAAAGCGCTTTACATAGTGAAACCCAATGTCTAAGTTACATTTAAACCAGTGTGGGTGGCACTGGGAGCAGGTGGGTAAAGTGTCTTGCCCAAGGACACAACGGTAGTGACTAGGATGGCAGAAGTGGGGATCAAACCTGCAACCATCAAGTTGCTGGCACGGCCACTCTACCAACCGAGATCTACCAACTGCCGGGGTTGAGTTGTTAGCTTACACTCGTCACGGCTCTCCACCTCCACCTCCACCTCCGAGTCTTTGTCATCCCGAGGCGACGGCTGCTTGCTCGCCGGGGAGGTCAAAGGGCACGGCTGCGGCTCCCCCGTAGCTCTCCTCTTGCGAGCTCTCAAGCCGGCGTTGGCGCCCTCGCCTGGCGGTTCCCCTGCGCTCGGGTGTGACTTGCTGGGGACCGACGGGGACATTGGACCCACCTTTCCCAGGGGCAGCGGTGTGAGGGCAACATTGGGGGCCACAGCGTTCTCCAGGCTCTTGTAGTTGTAGAAGCTAGGACACCACCACAAAGCACATTTATTAGTTGTTTTCCATCGTCACTAAAGTGCCAGCCCAACTTGTCACGCCTGAGTTGGCAGACCTTATCAATATATCGCCATAGAAACGTAATATATATCAACAAAAATGCGTTCCATTAAACAAGAGGTGTCCAAAGTGCGACTAATTGTTTTTTACTGCACATTCTAGAAATACTATTATAGAAAAAAAAACATACAAAAGTGGAATAAAAGAGCAAACAGGTGAATTGTAACAAGAAAAAGTTGCAGTGTTGATTCTAATCACACAAAGCTGCCATGCAGGCTGCTTTTTTCATTAAAACTGTCATTACTCAAAAATAATAATGCATCAGAATCAATGTTTTTATGAATTCTTGACAGAGTCACATCAAATATTCCACTTGGAATATTTTTTGGGGAAACTATTGCATATTTTGTATTTGCCACGAAAAACAAAGTTTTCTTTGACAAAAAAACTAATAAAAACTTTTAATTGACGGATAGATCTTAAGTTCGAGAGATGTAAGAAAACAATAACTTATTTTTAACACTTTTTATGAGTGGAACCCTTTTAGATGCCCGGGAATTTTAGTCATTGCTCAAAAAATAATAATGACTCAAAATTAATGTTGTT